>NW_012101730.1:45282-46120 GCF_000951045.1 Mandrillus leucophaeus
GAGAAACTTCTTTGCGTTGTGTGAATTCATCTCACAGAGTTACACCTTTCTCTCAATGAAGCAGTTTGCGAACATGTTTTCATGGAATCTGCAAAGTGATATTTGGGATCGCATTGAGGGCTATGGTGAAAAAGGAAATATCCTCAGATAAAAACCAGAAAGCAGTTTTCTGAGAAACTGCTTTTTGATGTGCGAATTCTTCTCACAGAGTTACACTTTCATTTCATGGAGAAGTCTGTTGCCACTTTTTCTGGGGAATTTGTAAAGCAATATTTTGGATCACATTGAAACCTATGTTGACAAAGGAAATATCCTCAGATAAAAACTAGAAAGAAACTTTCTGAGAAACTTCTTTGTGATATGTGAATTCATCTCACAGAGTTATACCTTTCTCTCAATGAGGCAGTTTGCTAACACAGTTTTCGTGGAATCCGTAAAGTGATATTTGGGAATGCATTGAGGCCTACAGTGAAAAAAGAAATATCCTCAGATAAAAACTAGAAAGAAGCTTTCTGAGAAACTTCTTTGTGATGTGTGAATTCATCCCACAGAGTTACACATTTCTCTTCATGAGGCGGTTTGCTAACACTATTTTCATGGGATCTGCAAAGTGATATTTGGGAGCGCATTGAGGGCTCTGGTGAAAAAGGAAATATCCTCAGATGAAAACTATAAAGACGCTTTCTTTGAAACTGCTTTCTGATATCTGAATTCATCTCACAGAGTTAGACTTTCGTTGCATGGAGCAGTCTCTTACCATTGTTTTTGGGGAATCTGAAAGGGATATTTTGGATCGCATTGAAGCCTATGCTGACAAAGGAAGTATCTTCAAATAAAA
>NW_012101730.1:48780-75688 GCF_000951045.1 Mandrillus leucophaeus
CAGAGGTAAAATTTCACTTCATGGGGCAGTCTGCTACCACTGTTTTTGGGGAATCTGAGAAGGGATATTTTGGATTACATTGATGCGTATGCTGACAAAGGAAATATCCTCAGATAAAAATGAGAAAGAAGCTTTCTGAGAAACTTCCTTGTGATGTGTAAATTCATGTCACAGAGTTACACATTTCTCTTCATGAAGCAGTTTGCTACACTGTTTTCATGGAATCTGCAAAGTGATGTTTGGGAACGTTTTGAGGCCAATGGCGAAAAAGGAAATATCCTCAGATAAAAAGCAGAAAGAAGCTTTCTGAGAAACTGCTTTTTAATGTGCGAATTCTTCTCACAGAGTTACACTTTCGTTTCATGGAGCAGTCTGTTACCACTGTTTTGGGGAATTTGTGAAGCAATATTTTGGATCACATTGAAACCTAGGTTGACAAAGGAAATATCCTCAGATAAAAACTAGAAAGAAGCTTTATGAGAAACTGCTTTGTGACCTGTGAATTCATCTCACAGAATTACACCTTTCTCTCAATGAAGCAGCTGGCTAACACTGTTTTCGTGGAATCCGTAAAGTGATATTTGGGAACGCATTGTGGCCTATGGTGAAAAAGGAAATATCCTCAGATAAAAACTGGAAAGAAGCTTTCTGAGAAACTGGTTTATGACGTGTGAATTCGTCTCACAGAGTTAAAATTTCACTTCATGGGGAAGTCTGCTACCACTGTTTTTGGGGAATCTGAGAAAGGATACTTTGGATTGCATTGAAGCCTATGCTGACGAAGGAAATATCCTCAGATAAAAATTAGAAAGAAGCTTTTACAGAGTTACAAGTTTCTCTCAGTGAAGTAGTTTGCTAACAGTTTTCATGGAATCTGCAAAGTGATATTTGGGAACGCATTGAGGCCTATGGTGAAAAAGGAAATATCCTCGGATAAAAGCTAGAAAGAAGTTTTCTGAGAAACTGCTTTATGTTGTGTGAATTCATCTGACAGAGTTAAAATTTCACTTCATGGAGCAGTCTGTTACCACCGTTCTTGGGGAATTTGTGGCACAATATTTTGGATCGCATTGAAACCTATGTTGACAAAGGAAATCTCCTCAGATAAAAACGAGAAAGAAGCTTTCTGAGAAACTTCTTTGTGATATGTGAATTCATCTCACAGAGTTACCCCTTTCTCTCAATGAAGCAGTTTGCTAACATGTTTTCATGGAATCTGCAAAGTGATATTTGGGATCGCATTAAGGGCTATGGTGAAAAGGAAATATCCTCAGATAAAAACTAGAATGATGCTTTCTGAGAAACTGCTTGATAATGTCTGAATTCATCTCCCAGAGGTAAAATTTCACTTCATGGGGCAGTCTGCTACCACTGTTTTTGGGGAATCTGAGAAGGGATATTTTGGATCGCATTGAAGCGTAGGTTAACAAAGGAAATATCCTCAGATAAAAATGAGAAAGAAGCTTTGTGAGAAACTTCTTTGTGACGTGTGAGTTCATGTCACAGAGTTACACATTTCTCTTCATGAAGCAGTTTGCTAACACTGTTTTCGTGGAATCTGCGAAGTGATATTTGGGAACGCTTTGAGCCCTACGGTGAAAAAGGAAATATCCTCAGATAAAAACCAGAAAGAAGCTTTCTGAGAAACTGCTTTTTAATGTGCGAATTCTTCTCACAGAGTTATACTTTCCTTGTTTCTGGGGAACTTGTGAAGCGATATTTTGGATCGCATTGAAACCTATGTTGACAAAGGAAATATCCTCAGATAAAAACTAGAAAGAAGTTTTCTGAGAAACTTCTTTGTGATGTGTGAATTCATTTCACAGAGTTACAGCTTTCTCTCAATTAGGCAGTTTGCTAACACAGTTTTCGTGGAATCCATAAAGTGATATTTGGGAATGCATTGAGGCCTATGGTTAAAAAGGAAATATCCTCGGATAAAAACTAGAAAGAAGCTTTCTGAGAAACTTCTTTGTGACGTGTGAATTCATCTCACAGAGTTAAAATTTCACTTCATGGAGCAGTCTGTTACCACTGTTTTAGGGGAATCTGAGAAGGGATATTTTGGATTGCATTGAAGCCTATGCTGACAAAGGAAATATCCTCAAATAAAAACGAGAAAGAAGCTTTCTGAGAAAATTCTTTGCAATGTGTGAATTCATCTCACAGAGTTACACATTTCTCTTCATGAGGCAGTTTGCTAACACTGTTTTCATGGAATCTGCAAAGTGATATTTGTGAGCGCTTCAAGGCCTATGGTGAAAAAGGAAATATCCTCAGATAAAAACTAGAAAGATGCTTTCTGAGAAACTGTTTTATGATATCTGAATTCATCTCACAGAGTTACACTTTCATTTCATGGAGCAGTCTGTTAGCACTGTTTTTGGGGAATCTGAGAAGGAATATTCTGGATCACATTGAGGCCTATGCTGACAAAGGAAATATCCTCAAATAAAAACAAGAAAGAAACTTTCTAAGAAACTGGTTTATGATGTGTCAATTCATCTCACAGAGTTAATATTTCACTTCATGGAGCACTCTGTTATCACTGTTTTTGGGGAATTTGTGACTCGATATTTTGGATTGCATTGAAACCTATGTTGACAAAGGAAATCTCCTCAGATAAAAACTAGAAAGAATCTTTGCGAGAAACTTCTTTGCGTTGTGTGAATTCATCTCACAGAGTTACACCTTTCTCTCAATGAAGCAGTTTGCGAACATGTTTTCATGGAATCTGCAAAGTGATATTTGGGATCGCATTGAGGGCTATGGTGAAAAAGGAAATATCCTCAGATAAAAACCAGAAAGCAGTTTTCTGAGAAACTGCTTTTTGATGTGCGAATTCTTCTCACAGAGTTACACTTTCATTTCATGGAGAAGTCTGTTGCCACTTTTTCTGGGGAATTTGTAAAGCAATATTTTGGATCACATTGAAACCTATGTTGACAAAGGAAATATCCTCAGATAAAAACTAGAAAGAAACTTTCTGAGAAACTTCTTTGTGATATGTGAATTCATCTCACAGAGTTATACCTTTCTCTCAATGAGGCAGTTTGCTAACACAGTTTTCGTGGAATCCGTAAAGTGATATTTGGGAATGCATTGAGGCCTACAGTGAAAAAAGAAATATCCTCAGATAAAAACTAGAAAGAAGCTTTCTGAGAAACTTCTTTGTGATGTGTGAATTCATCCCACAGAGTTACACATTTCTCTTCATGAGGCGGTTTGCTAACACTATTTTCATGGGATCTGCAAAGTGATATTTGGGAGCGCATTGAGGGCTCTGGTGAAAAAGGAAATATCCTAACTATAAAGACGCTTTCTTTGAAACTGCTTTCTGATATCTGAATTCATCTCACAGAGTTAGACTTTCGTTGCATGGAGCAGTCTCTTACCATTGTTTTTGGGGAATCTGAAAGGGATATTTTGGATCGCATTGAAGCCTATGCTGACAAAGGAAGTATCTTCAAATAAAAACAAGAAAGAAGCGCTCTGAGAAACTGCATTGTGATGAGTGACTGCAACTCAGAGAGTTACACCTTTCTTTTCATTGATCGGTTTGCTAACACTGTTTTCTTGAAATCTGCAATGGGATATTTCTTAGCGCAATGAAGCTTATGGTGACAAAGGAAATCTCCTCAGATAAAAATGAGAAAGAAGCTTTCTGAGAAACTTCTTTGTGATGTGTGAATTCATCTCACAGAGTTACACTTTCGTTTCATGGAGCAGTCTCTTACCATTGTTTTGGGGAATCTGAAAGGGATATTTTGGATCGCATTGAAGCCTACGCTGACGAAGGAAGTATCTTCAAATAAAAATGAGTAAGAAACGTTCTGAGAAACTGCTTTGTGATGTGACAATGCACCTCTTAGAGTTATACCTGTGTTTCAAGGAGCCGTTTGCTAGCACTGTTTTTGTGGAATATGAGTAGTGATAATTTGGATCGCTATGAAGACTCTATGAACAAAGGACATATCCTCTGATAAAACCAGAATGAAGCTTTCTGAGAAACTGGTTTTTGATGTGTGAATTCTTTTCACAGTGACACCACTCTTTCATGGAGGAGTTTGCTAGCACTGATTCTGTGGAATCTCAGAAGTGATATTTTGGATATCGTTGATTCCCAGGGTGGAAAAGGAAATATCCTCAGATAAAAACTGCAGAGAAACCTTCTGAGAAACTGCTTTCTTTTAGGTGAATTCAGCTCACAGAGTTACAGCATTGTTTTCATTGAGAAGCTTGCTAACAGTGTTTTCGCAGAATCTGCAATGAGACACACGGGGGCGCTTTGAGACCAGAAATAAACTCAGATGAAAAAGGAAAGAAGCTTTCTGAGAAACTGCTTTGTGATGTGTGGATTCAACTCACAGAGATACACTTGTCTATCATGGAGCTGTTTGATAGCCCTGTTTTTGTGGAATCTGAGAACTGATATTTCTGATCGCTTTGAAGACTATATGGCCAAAGGAAATATCCTCAGATAAACACCAGAATGAAGCTTTCTGAGAAACTGTTTTGTGATGTGTGAATTCATCTCACAGAGTTACACCTGTATTTCATGGAGCCGTTTGCTAGCACTGTTTTTGTGAAATCTGAGAACTGGTATTTTGGATCGCTATGAAGACTCTACAGAGAAAGGAAATATCCTCAGACAAAAACCAGAAAGAAGCTTTCTGAGAAACTGTTTTATGATGTGTGAATTCATCTCACAGAATTACACCACTCTTTCATGGAGGAGTTTGCTAGCAGTTTTTCTGTGGAATCTCAGAAGTGATATTTTGGATATCATTGAATCCCACGGTGAAAAATGAAATATCCTCAGATAAAACCTGGAGAGAAGCCTTCTCAGAAACTGCTTTGTGGTGTGCGAATTCATTTCACAGAGTTACACCTTTGTCTTCAATAAGCAGTTTGCTAACATTTTTTTTCATGAATCTGCATAGCGATATTTGTGAGTGCATTGAGGTCTATGGTGAAAAATGAAATATCCTCAGATAAAACCTGTAGAGAAGCCTTCTCAGAAATCGCTTTGTGGTGTGTGAATTCATCTCACAGAGTTACACCTTTCTCTCAATGAAGCAGTTTGCTAACACTGTTTTCGTGGAATCCGCATAGTGATATTTGGGAGCATATTGAGGTCTACAGTGAAAAAGGAAATATTCTCAGATAAAAAATGGAAATAAGCGGTCTGAAAAACTGCATTGTGATGTGTGAATGCAAGTCACAGAGTTACACATTTCTTTTCATTGATCAGCTTGCTAACACTGTTTTCTTGAAATCTGCAATGGGATATTTCTCAGCGACATGAAGCTTACGGTGACAAAGGAAATATCCTCAGATAAAAACTAGAAAGAAGCTTTCTAGTATATTCTCAGATAAACACTAGAAAGAAGATTTCTGAGAAATTGTTGTGTGATGTGTGAATTCATCTCACCAAGTTAAAATTTCACTACATGGTGCAGTCTGTTACCACTGCTTTTGTGGAATCTGAGAAATGATAATTTGGATCGCTAAGAAGACTCTATGGACAAAGGAAATATCCTCAGAAAAAAAATAGAAAGAAGCTTTCTGAAAACTTCTTTGTGACGTGTGAATTCATCTCACAGAGTTACACCTTTCTCTCAATGAAGCAGTTTGCTAACACTGTTTTCGTGGAATCTGCATAGTGATATTTGGGAGTGCATTGAGGTCTACAGTGAAAAAGGAAATACTCTCAGATAAAAACTGGAAAGAAGCGGTCTGAGAAATTGTATTGTGATGTGTGAATGCAACTCACAGAGTTACACGTTTCTTTTCATTGATCAGCTTGCTAACACTGTTTTCTTGAAATCTGCAATGGGATATTTCTCAGCGCCATGAAGCTTATGGTGACAAAGGAAATATCCTCAGACAAAAGCTAGAAAGAAGCTTTCTGAGGAATTGCTTTGTCATATGTGAATTCATCTCACAGAGCTACACCTTTCTCCCCATGAAGCAGTTTGCTAACACTGTTTTCATGGAATCGGCCAAGTTGTATTTGGGAGCACATTGAGGCCTACGGTGAAAAAGGAAATATCCTCAGATAAAAACTAGAAAGAAGCTTTCTGAGAAACTACTTTGTAATGTGTGAATTCATCTCACAGAGATAAACCTTTCTCTTCTTGAAGCAGTTTGCTAACACAGTTTTCGTGGAATCCGTAAAGTGATGTTTGGGAATGCACTGGGGCCTATGGTGAAAAAGGAAATATCCTCAGATAAAAACTAGAAAGAAACTTTCTGAGAAACTGCTTTATGATGTGTGAACTCATCTCACAGAGGTAAAATTTCACTTCATGGGGCAGTCTGCTACCACTGTTTTAGGGGATTCTGAAAGGGGATATTTTGGATCGTATTGAAGCCTACACTGACAAAGGAAGTATCATCAAATAAAAACTAGAAAGAAAACTAAAAACTTTCTGAGAAACTTTTTTGTGACCTGTGAATTCATCTCACAGGGTTACACATTTCTCTTCATGACGCAGTTTGCTAACACTGTTTTCGTGGAATCTGCAAAGTGATATTTGGGAGCGCTTTGAGGCCTACAGTGAAAAAGGAAATATCCTCAGATAAAAAGCAGAAAGAATATTTCTGAGAAACTGCTTTTTGATGTGCGAATTATTCTCACAGAGTGGCACTTTTGTTTCATGGAGCAGTCTGTTACCACTGTTTTGGGGAATTTTTGAAGCGATATTTTGGATTGCATTGCAATCTATGTTAAGAAAGGAAATCTCCTCAGATAAAAACTAGAAAGAAGCTTTCCTAGAAATTTCTTTGTGACGTGTGAATTCATCTCACAGAGTTACAAATTTCTCTTCATAAAACAGTCTGTTACCACTGTTTTTGGGGAATTTGTGAAGCGATATTTTGGATCGCATTGAAACCTATGTTGAGAAAGGAAATCTCTTCAGATAAAAACTAGAAAGAAGCTTTCTGAGAAACTTCCTTGTGATGTGTGAATTCATCTCACAAGTTACACCTGTATTTCATGGAGCCGTTTGCTAGCACTGTTTTTGTGGAATCTGAGAAGTGATAGTTTGGATCATTATGAAGACTCTATGGACAAAGGAAACAGCCTCAGGCAAAAGCTGGAAAGAAGCTTTCTGTGAATCTGCTTTGTGATATGTGTATTCACCTCACATAGATAAAGCTTTCTTTATATGACACAGCTTGGAATGTCATGGACGGATCTGCGAAGGGACATTCAGGAACACATTCAAGCCTATGGTGAAAAAGGAAATAACTTCATATAAAAAATAGAGAGAAACTTTCTGGGAAACTCCTTTGTGTTCTGTGCATTCCACTCAGGAAGTTATACCTTTTTTCTCGTAAGGCAGTGTTGAACACTGTTTCTGTAAAACTGAAAAAGTTATATTTCAGAGCATATTGAAGACTATGGTGAAAAGTGAAATATCCTTAAATAAAACCCAGAAATAACCGTTCCAAGAAACTGCTCTCTGATATGTGCATTCATCTCACAGAGATAAAGCTTTGTGTACGTGGCCCAGTTTGGAAACTGAGGAATTTGGTGACGCCCGGAGGCCTGTGGTGAGCAAGGAAAAATCTTCCGATGAAAACTGGAGAGAAGTTTTCTGAACAAGTGCTTTGTGATGTGTATATTCATGTCATAGAGTTAAACTATTCTTTGGATTGAGCAGTTTGAAATCACTGTTTCTGTGGAATCTGAGAAAGGACATTTTGGAATGCTTTTTAGAATATGGAGAAAGTAATATCTTCAGATAAAAACCAAAAGGAAGCTTTCTGTGAAACTGCTCTGTTTCGTGTGAATTCCACTTGCACTGTTAAGCTTCTCTTTTCATTGAGCAGTATTCTAACACTGTTTTTGTTTAGTCTGCATAGAGATATTAGGGAGCACTTTGAGGCTTATGGTGAAAACGGAACTATCTTCAGATAGAAACTGGAGAGAAGCTTTCCGAGGAGCTGCTTTGTGACGTGTACATTCCACTTACAGAATTTTACTTTTCTTCTCATAGAGGATTGGGGAAGCCCTTTTGGAGAAAAAGCTACCAAGAGACATTTGAGAGTGTATTGACGGCTACGGTGATAAAGGAAGTGTCTTCCGATGAAAACTGGAGAGAAGCTTTCTGAGCAACTGCTTTGTGATGTGTGTATTCATCTTACAGAGTTAAATCATTCTTTGGATTGAGCAGTTTGAAATCACTGTTTCTGTGGAAGTTGAGAAAGGACATTTGGGAACGCTCCTTAGAATATGCTGAAAAAGAAATACCCTCAGATAAAAACCAGAAGGAATCTTTCTGTGAAACTGCTCTTTGCTGTGTGAATTCCACTCGCACAGTTAAGCTTCTCTTTTCATTGAGCAGTATTCTAATACTGCTTTTGTTTAGTCTGCGAAGGGATATTTTCGAGCACTTTGAGGCTTATGGTGAAAATGGAAATATCTACAGATAGAGACTGGAGAGAAGCTTTCCGAGGAGATGTTTTGTGACGTGTGCATTCCACTAACAGAGTTAGACCTTTGTTCTCATAGAGGAGTGGGGAATCCCTTTTGGAGAAAAAACTACCAAGGGACATTCGGGAGTATAGGGACAGCTTTGGTGAAAAAGGAAATATCCTCAGACAAAATCTGGCAAGAAGTTTCTGTGAAACTGCTTTGTGATATGTGTATTCGTCTCACATAGATAGAGCTTTTTTACATTACACAGCTTGGAAACTCTGTCGTGGATGGATCCGCGAAGGGACATTCAGCAGCACATTCAGGACTATGGTGAAAAAGAAAATATCTTCAGATAAAAACTGGAGAGAAGCTTTCTGAGAAATTGCTTTGTGATATGTGCATTGCACTCAGGGAGTCATACCTCTTTTCTCATAAAGTAGCGTTTGAACACAGTTCCTGTAAAAGCAACAAAGTGATATTTCGGAGCGCATGGAAGACTATGGTGAAAAGTGAAATATCCTCAAATAAAACCCAGAAAGAAGCGTTCCAAGAAACTGCTCTCTGGTATGTGCATTCATTTCACAGAGATAAAGCTTTCTCTACATTGCCCAGTTTAGAAACCATGTCTTTGAGGAATCTTTGAAGGGATATTTGGTGGCGCCCAGAGGCCTGTGGTAAGTGAGAAAATGTCTTCCGATGAAAACTGGAGAGAAGCTTTCTGAGCAACTGCTTTGTGATGTGTATATTCATCTCATAGAGTTAAACTATTCTTTTGATTGAGCAGTTCGAAATCACTGTTTCTGTGGAATCTGAGGAAGGACATTTGGGAACGCTCTTTAGAATATGGATAAAGTAATATCCTTAGATAAAAACAAGAAGGAAGCTTTCTGTGAAACTGCTGTGTATAGTGTGAAATCCACTCACGCAGTTAAGCTTCTCTTTTCATTAAGCAGTTTTCTAACACTGTTTATATTTAGCGTGTGAAGGGATATTCGGGAGCGCTTTGAGGCTTACGGTGAAAAAGGAAACATGTTCAGATAGAAACTGGAGAGAAGCTTTCCAAGGAGCTGCTTTGTGACATATGCATTCCACTCACAGTGTTATACCTCTCTTCTCATACAGCATCAGGGAAACCCTTTTATAGAAAAAGGTACCAACGGATATTCGGGAGCATATTGACGGCTATGGTGAAAAAGGAAGTATTTTCAGATAAAAAGTGGAGAGAAGCTTTCTGAGAAACTGGTTTGTGATGTGTGCATTCCAGTCAGGGAGATATTCCTCTTTTATCGTAAGGCAGTGTTTGAACACTGTTCCTGTAAAACCGAAAAAGTGGTATTTCGGAGCGCCTTGACGACTATGGCAAAAAGTGAAATATCCTCAAATAAAACCCAGAAAGAAGCATTACAAGAAACTGCTCTCTGATATTTGCATTCACCTCACAGAGATAAAACTTTCTCTACATTGTCCAGTTTGGAAACTCTGTCTTTGAGGAATCCATGAAAGGATATTTGGTGGCACCCGGAGGCCTGTGATGAGAAAGGAAATGTCTTCCGTTGAAAACTGGAGAGAAGCTTTCTGAGCAACTGTGTTGTGATGTGTGTATTCATCTTTTAGAGTTAAATCATTCTTTGGATTGAGCAGTTTGAAATCACTGTTTCTGTGGAACCTGAGAAAGGACATTTGGGAATGCTCTTTAGAATATGCTGAAAAAAGATGACCTTAGATAAAAACCAGAAGGAAACTTCCTACGAAACTACTCTGTATCGTGTGAATTCCACTCACACAGTTAAGCTTTTCTTTTCATTGAGGAGTATTCTAACACGGTTTTTGTTTAGTCTGCATAGGGATATTTGGGAGCGCTTTGAGGCTTACGGTGAAAACGGAAATATCTTCAGATAGAACCTGGAGAGAAGCTTTCCAAGGAGCTGCTGTGTGATATGTGCATTCCACTCACAGAGTTATACCTTTCTTCTCATAGAAGACCGCGGAATCCCTTTTGGGAAAAAAGTTACGAAGGGACATTCGAGAATATATGGACGGCTACGGAGAAAAAGGAAGTATTTTCAGATAAAAAGTGGAGAGAAGCTTTCTGAGAAACTGCTTTGTGATGTGTGCATTCCACTTAGGGAGTTATACCTCTTTTCTCATAAGGCAGTGTTTGAACACTGTTCCTGTAAAACCGAAAAAGTGATATTTCGGAGCACATTGAAGACTATGGTGAAAAGTGAAATATCCTCAAATAAAACCCAGAAAGAAGCGTTCCAAGAAACTGCTCTCTGATATGTGCATTCATCTCACAGAGATAAAGCTTTCTGTACATTGCCCAGTTTGGAAACTCTGAGGAATCTGTGAAAGGATATTTGGTGGCCCACAGAGGCCTATGGTGAGCAAGGAAATGTCTTCCGATGAAAACTGAAGAGAAGCTCTCTGAGCAAGTGCTTTGCGATGTGTGTATTCATCTCATAGAGTTAAACCATTCTTTGGATTGAGCAGTTTGAAATCACTGTTTTTGTGGAATCTGAGGAAGGACATTTGGGAACGCTCTTTAGAATATGGAGAAAGAAATATCCTCAGATAAAAACCAAAAGGAGATTCTGTGAAACTGCTCTGTGTCGTGTGAATTCCACTCGCACAGTTAAGCTTCTCCTTTCATTAAGCAGTATTCTAACACTGTTTTTGTTTAGTCTGTGAAGGGATATTTGGGAGCACTTTGAGGTTTATGGTGAAAATGGAAATATGTTCAGATAGAAACTGGAGAGAAGCTTTCTGAGGAGCTGCTTTGTGAAGTGTGCATTTCACTCACAGAGTTACACCTTTCTTCTCATAGAGGATTGGGGAATCCCTTTTGGAGAAAAAGCTACCAAGGGACATTCGGGAGTGTATGGACAGCTATGGTGAAAAAGGAAGTACACTGAGACAAAAACTGGAAAGAAGCTTTCGTTGAAACTGCTCTGTGATATGTGTATTCATCTCACATAGATAAAGCTTTCTTTACATTACGCAGCTTGGAAACTGTGTCATGGATAGATCCGCGAAGTGACATTCGGGAGCACATTCAGAACTCTGGTGAAAAGGAAATATCTCTAGATAAGAGCTGGAAAAAAGCTTTCTGTGAATCTGCTTTTTGCTATGTTTATTCACCTCACATAGATAAAGCTTTCTTTACATTACACAGCTTGGAAACTCTGTCATGGACGGATCCGCAAAGGGACATTAGGGAGCACATTCAAGACTATGGTGAAATGAAAATATCTTCAGATAAAAACTGGAGAGAAGTTTTCTGAGAAACTGCTTTGTGATATTTGCATTCCTCTCAGGGAGTAATACCTCTTTTCTTGTAAGGCAGTGTTTGAACACTGTTCCTTTAATGCTGAAAAAGTGATTTTTCGGAGCACATTGAAGACTATGGTGAAAAGTGAAATATCCTCCAATAAAACTCAGAAAGAAGCGTTCCAAGAAACTGCTCTCTGATATGTGCATTCATTTCAGAGAGTTAAAGTTTACTCTACATTGCCCATTTCGGAAACTCTGTCTTTGAGCATTCTGCGAAGGGCTATTAAGTGGCACCCGGAGGCGTGTGGTGAGGAAGGAAATGTCTTCGGTCGAAAACTGGAGAAGCTTTCTGAGCAAGTGTTTTGTGATGTGTGTATTCATTTCATAGAGTTAAATCATTATTTGGATTGAGCAGTTTGAAATCACTGTTTTTGTGGAATCTGAGAAAGGACATTTGGGAACACTCTTTAGAATATACTGAAAAAGAAATACCCTCAGATAAAAACCACAAGGAAGCTTTCTTTGAAACTGCTGTGTGTCATGTGAATTCCACTCACAGAGATAAGCTTCTCTTTTCATTGATCAGTATTCTAACACCGTTTTTGTTTAGTCTGCGAAGGGAAATTTGGGAATGCTTTGATTCTTATGGTGAAAATGGAAACATCTTCAGATAGAAACTGGAGAGAAGCTTTGTGAGGAGCTGCTTAGTGACGTCTGCATTCCACTTACAGAGTTTTACCTTTCTTCTCATAGAGGATTGTGGAATACCTATTGTAGAAAAATCTACCAAGGGGCATTTGAGTGTATATTGACAGCTAAGGTGAAAAAGGAAATATCTTCAAATAAAAACTGGAGAGAAGTTTTCTGAGCAACTGATGTGTGTTTTGTGTACTCATCTCTTAGAGTTAAATCATTCTTTCGATTGAGCAGTTTGAAATCACTGTTTCTGTGGAACCTGAGAAAGGACATTTAGGAACGCTCTTTAGAATATGCTGAAAAAGAAATACCCTCAGATGAAAACCAGAAGGAAGGTTTCTGTGAAACTGCTATGTGTTGTGTAAATTCGACTAACACAGTTAAGCTTCTCTTTTCATTGAGCAGTATTCTAACATTGTTTTTGTTTAGCCTGTGAACGGTTTTTCGGGAGTGCTTTGAGGCATATGGTGAGAATGGAAATATCTTCAGATAGAGACTGGAAAGAAGCTTTCCGAGGAGCTACTTTGTGACGTGTGCATTCCACTCACGGTGTGATACCTCTCTTCTCATACAGCATGGGGAAACCCTTATGGAGAATAAGGTACCAAGGGATATTCGGGAGCATATTGACGCTTATGGTGAAAAGGGAAATAACCTCAGACAAAAACTAGAAAGAAGCTTTCTGTGAAATTGCTGTGTGATATGTGTATTCATCTCACATAGATAAAGCTTTCTTTACATTACACAGCTTGGAAACTCTGTCATGGATGGATCCACGAAGGGACATTCGAGAGCACGTTCAAGCCTATGGTGAAAATGGAAATTTCTTCAGATAAAAACAGGAGAGAAGCTTTCTGAGAAACTCCTTTGTGTTCTGTGCATTCCACTTAGGGAGTTATACCTCTTTTCTCGTAAGGCAGTGTTTGAACACTGTTCCTGTAAAACCGAAAAAGTGATATCTCAGAGCACATTGAAGACTATGGCGAAAAGTGAAATATCCTCAAATAAAACCCAGAAAGAAGCATTCCAAGAAGCTGCTCTCTTATATGTGCATTCATTCACAGAGATAAAGCTTTGTGTACATGGTCCAGTTTGGAAACTGAGAAATCCATGAAAGGATATTTGGTGGCACCCGGAGGCATGTGGTGAGCAAGGAAAAGTCTTCCAATGAAAACTGCAGAGAAGTTTTCTGAACAAGTGCTTTGTGATGTGTGTGTGTTCATGTCATAGAGTTAAACTATTCTTTGGATTGAGCAGTTTGAAATCACTGTTTCTGTGGAATTTGAGAAAGGACATTTTGGAACGCTCTTTAGAATATTGAGAAAGTAATATCCTCGTTAAAAAACCAAAAGGAAGCTTTCTGTGAAACTGGTATGTGTCGTGTGAATTCCTCTCACTCAGTTAAGCTTCTCTTTTCATTGAGCAGTTTTCTAACACTGTTTATGTTTATTGTGGGAAAGGATATTCGGGAGCGCTGTGAGGCTTGCAGTGAAAAAGGAAATATGATCAAATAGACTCTGGAGAGAAGCTTTCTGAGGAACTGTTTTTTGACGTGTGCATTCCACTCACAGTATTACGCCTCTCTTCTCATACAGCATAGGGGAAACCCTTTTGGAGAAAAAGGTACCAAAGGATATTCGGGAGAATATTGACGCCTATAGTGAAAAGGGAAATAGAATCAGACAGAAACTGGAAAGAAACTTTCTGTGAAACTGCTTTGTGCTATGTGTATTCATCTCACATAGATAAAGCTTTCTTTACATTATGCAGCTTGGAAACTGTGTCGTGGACGGATCTGCGAAGGGACATTCGGGAGCACATTGAGGACTATGGTGAAAAAGGAAATATCTTTCGATAAAAACTGGAAAGAAGCTTTCTGTGAACATGCTTTTTGCTATGTGTATTCATCTCACATAGATAAAGCTGTCTTAACATTATGTAGCTTGTAAACTCTGTCATGGACGGTTCCGCAAAGGGACATTCGGGATCACATTCAGGACTATGGTGAAAAAGGAAATATCTTCAGATTAAAACCGAAGATTAAAACAGAAGCTTTCTGAGAAACTGTTTTGTGATGTGTGCATTCCACTCAGGGAGTTTTACCTCTTTTCTCATAAGGCAGTGTTTGAACACTGTTCCTGGAAAACCGAAAAAGTGATATTTCGGAGTGCATTGAAGACTAGGGCGAAAAGGTAAATATCCTCAAATCAAATCCAGAAAGAAGTGTTCCAAGAAACTGCCCTCTGACATATGCATTCACTGCACAGAGTTAAAGCTAACTCTACATCGCCCAGTTTGGAAACTCTGCCTTTGAGGAATCTGTGAAGGCATATTAAGTGGCACCCGGAGCCTGTGGTGAGCAAGGAAATGTATTCTGTGGAATAATGGAGAGAAGCTTTCTGAGCAACTGCTTTGTGATGTGTGTATTCATCTCATAGAGTTAAATCATTCTTTGGTGTGAGCAGTTTGAAATCACTGTTTCTGTGGAACCTGAGAAAGGATCTTTGGTAATTCTCTATGGAATATGCTGAAAAAGAAATACCGTCAGATAAAAACCAGAAGGAAGCTTTCTGTGAAACTGCTATGTGTCGTGTGAATTCCTGTCATTCAGTTAAGCTTCTCTTTTCATTGAGCAATTCTCTATCACTGTTTATGTTTACGGTTGGAAGGGATATTCGGGAGCACTTTGAGGCTTATTTTGAAAAAGGAAATATATTCAGATAGAAATTGGAGAGAAGCTTTCCCAGGAACTGCTTTGTGACGTGTGCTTTCCACTCACAATGTTATACCTCTCTTCTGATACAGCATCAGGGAAGCCCTTTTGGAGAAAAAGGTACCAACAGATATCTGGGAGCATATTGACGCCTATGGTGAAAAGGGAAATAGCCTCAGACAAAAACTGGAAAGACTCTTTCTGTGAAACTGCTCTGTAATATGTGTATTTCTTTCACATAGATAAATCTTCCTTTTCCTTACACAGCTTGGAACCTCTGTCATGCACGGATCTGCGAAGGGACATTCGGGATTACCTGCAGGACTATGGTGAAAAAGGAAACATCATCAGATAAAAATTGGAAGGAAGCATTCTGTGAATCTGCTTTTTCCTACGTTTATTCATCTCACATAGATAAAGCTTTCTTTACATTAGGCAGCTTGGAAACTCCGTCATGGACGGATCCACAATGGGATATTTGGGATGACATTCAGGCCTATGGTGAAAAACGAAATATATTCAGATAAAAGGTGGAGAGAAGCTTTCTGAGAATCTACTTTGTGCTGTGTGCATTCCACTCAGGGAATTAAACCTCTTTTCTCATAAGGCAGTGTTTGAACACTGTTTCTGAAAAACCGAAAAGGTGATATTTCGGAGAGCATTGATGACTATGGCGAAAAGTGAAATATCCTCAAATAAAACCCAGAAAGAAGCATTGCAAGAAACTGCTCTCTTACACGTGTATTCATTTCACAGAGTTAAAACGTACTCTACATTGTCCAGTTTTTTAAACTCTGTCTTTGAGGAATCTGTGAAGAGACATTAAGTGGTGCGCGGAGGTCTGTGGTGAGCAACGATATGTCTTCCGATGAAAACTGGAGAGAAGCTTTCTGAGCAACTGCTTTGTGATGTGTGTATTCATCTCATAGAGTTAAACCATTCTTTATCTTGAGAAGTTTGAAATCAATGTTTCTATGGAATCTGAGGATGGACATTTGGGAACGCTCTTTAGAATATAGAGAAAGAAATACCCTTAGATAAAAACCATAAGGAAGTTTTCTGTTAAACTGCTCTGTGTCGTGTGAATTCCTCTCGCTCAGTTAAGCTTCTCTTTTCATTGAGCAGTGTTCTAACACTGTTTATGTTTAGGGTGTGAAAGGATATTCGGGAGCACTTTGAGGTTAACGTTAAAAAAGGAAATACGTTCAGATAGAAACTGGAGAGAAGATTTCCAAGGAACTGCTTTGTGATGTGTGCATTCCACTCACAGTGTTATACCTCTCTTCTCATACAGCATCGAGGAAACCCTTTTGGTGAAACTGTTCTGTGACATGTGTATTCACTTCACATAGATAAAGCTCTCTTTATGTTACGTAGCTTGGAAAAATTGTCATGGACTAATCCGTGAAGGGATATTCGGGAGCACATTCAGGACTACGCTGAAAAAGGAAATATATTCAGATAAAAACTGGAAAGAAGCTTTCTGTGAATCTGCTTTTTGCAATGTATATTCATCTCATATAGATAAAACTTTCTTTATATTTGGCAGTTTGGAAACTCCGTCATGGATGGATCCGCAAAGGGACGTTCTGGAGCACAATCAGGCCTATGGTGAAAAAGGAAATATCTTCAGATAAAAACTGGAGAGAAGCTTTCTGAGAAACTGCTTCATGATGTGTGCATTCCACTCAGTGAATTATACCTCTTTTCTCATAAGACTGTGTTTGAACAGTGTTCCTGTAACCGAGAAAGTGATATTTCAGAGCACGTGGAAGACTATGTCGAAAAGCAAAATATCCTCAAATGAAACCCAGAAAGAAGTGTTCCAAGCAACTGCTCTCTGACACGTGCATTCATTTCACAGAGTTAAAGCTTACTCTACGTTGCCCAGTTTGGAAACTCTGTCTTTGAGGAATCTGCAAAGGGATGTTAAGTGGCGCACAGAGGCCTGTGGTGAGCAAGGAAATGTCTTCCAATGAAAACTGGAGAGAAGCTTTCTGAGCAACTGCTTTGTGATGTGTGTATTCATCTCATAGAGTTAAACCACTCTTTGGATTGAGCAGATTAAAATCAGCGTTTCTGTGGAACCTGGGAAAGGACATTCGGGAACACTCTTTAGAATATGCTGAAAAAGAAACACCCTCAGATAAAAACCAGAAGGAAGCTTTCTGTGAAACAGCTCTGTGTCGTGTGAATTCCAGTCACACAGTTCAGCTTCTCTTTTCATTGAGCAGTATTCTCACACTATTTTTGTTTAGTCTGAGAAGGGATATTCAGAAGCACTTTGTGGCTTATGGCGAAAACCGAAATATCTTCAGATAGAAACTGCAGAGAAGCTTTCCAAGGAGCTGCTTTGTAACGTGTGCATTCTACTCACAGAGTCATACCTTTCTTCTCATAGAGGATTGGGGAATGCCTTTTGGAGAAAAAGGTACCAAGGGACATTCGGGAGTATATGGACGGCTGTAGGGAAAAAGGAAATATCCTCGGACAAAAACTGGAAAGAAGCTTTCTGTGAAACTGCTTTGTGATAGATATGTTTATTCGTCTCACATAGATAAAGCTTTCTTTACATTATACAACTTGGAAACTCCATCCTGGATGAATCCGTGAGGGGACATTCGGGAGCACATTCAGGACTATGGTGAAAAAGGAAATATCTTCAGATAAAAACTGGAGAGTAGCTTTCTGAGAAACTGCTTTGTGATGTGTGCATTCCACTCAGGGAGTTATACCTCTTTACTCATAAGGCAGTGTTTGAGCACTGTTCCTGTAAAACCGAAAAAGTGGTATTTCCGAGCGCATTGAAGACTATGGCGAAATATGAACTATCCTCAAATAAAACCCAGAGAAGCGTTCCAAGAAATTTTCTCTGATATGTCCATTCATTTCACAGAGTTAAAGCTTATTCTACGTTGCCCAGTTTGGAAACTCTGTCTTTGAGGAATCTGCGAAGGGATATTAAGTGGCGCCCGGAGGTCTGTGGCAAGCAAGGAAATGTCTTCCGATGAAAACTGGAGAGAAGTTTTCTCAGCAACTGCTTTGTGATGTGTATATTCATCACATAGAGTTAAACCATTTTCTGGATTGAGCTGTTTGAAATCACTGTTTCTGTGGAATCTGAGGAAGGATATTTTTGAATGCTCTTTAGAACATGGAGAAAGAAATATTCTCAGATAAAAACCATAAGGAAGGTTTCTGTGAAACTGCTATGTATCATGTGAATTCCTCTCGCTCAGTTAAGCTTCACTTTTCATTGAACAGTTTTCTAACACTGTTTATGTTTAGCCTACGAAGGGATTTTCGGGAGTGCTTTGAGGCTTACGGTGAAAAAGGAAATCTGTTCAGATAGAAACTGGAGAGAAGCTTTCCGAGGAACTGGTTTGTTACATGTGCATTCCACTCATAGCATTATACCTCTCTTCTAATACAGCATTGGGGAAATCCTTTTGGAGAAAAATGTACCAAGGGATATTCGGGAGCACATTAATGCCTATGATGAAAAGGGAAATAGCCTCAGACAAAAACTGGAAGGAAGCTTTCTGTGAAACTACTCTGTGCTGTGTGTATTCATCTCACATAGATAAAGCTTTCTTTACATTATGCAGATTGGAAACTCTGTCATGGACGGATCTGTGCAGGGACATTCGGGAGCACATTCAGGACTATGGTGAAAAAGGAAATATCTTCAGATAAAAACTGGAAAGAAGCTTTCTGTGAATCTTCTTTTTGCTATGTTTATTCATCTCACATAGGTAAAACTTTCTTTACATTATGCCGCTTGGAAACTCCATCATGGACTGAACTGCTTAGGGACATTCAGGATCACATCAAGGCCCATCGTGAAAAAGGAAATATCTTCAGATAAAAACCGAGAGAATCTTTCTGAGAAACTCCTTTGTGATGTGTGCACTTCACTCAGGGAGTTATATCACTTTTCTCATAAGGAAACGTTTGAACATTGTTCCTGCAAAACCGAAAATGTGACTTTTTGGAGCGCATTGAAGACTATGGCGAAAAGTGAAATATCCTCAAATAAAACCCAGAAAGAAGCGTTCCAAGAAACTGTTCTCTGATATGTGCATTCATTTCACAGAATTAAAGCTTACTCTACATTGCCCAGTTTGGAAACTCTGTCTTTGAGGAATCTGCAAAGGGATATTAAGTGGCTTCGGAGGCCTGTGGTGGGCAAGGATATGTCTTCCGTTGAAAACTGGAGAGAAGCTTTCTGAGCAACTGCTTTGTGATGTGTGTTTTCATCTCATAGAGTTATATTATTCTTGGACTGAGTAATTTGAAATCACTGTTTCTGTGGAATCTGAGGAAGGACATTTGGGGACGCTCTTTAGAATATGGAGAAAGAAATATCCTCAGATAAAAACCAGAAGGAAGCTTTCTGTGAAACTGCTCTGTGTCGTTTGAATTCCACTCGCACAGTTCACTTTGTCTTTTCTTTGAGCAGTATTCTAACACAGTGTTTAGTCTGTGAAGGGATATTCGGGAGCGTTTTGAGGCTAATGGTGAAAACGAAAACATCTTCAGATAGAAACTGGAGAGAAGCTTTCGAGGAGCTGCTTTGTGACATTTGCATTCCACTCAGAGGGTTACACCTTTCTTATCATAGAGGATTCGGGAACCTGTTTTGGAGCAAAAGCTACCAAGGGACTTTCGGGAGTATATGGACGGCTATGGTGAAAAAGGAAATATCCGCATACAAAAACTGGAAAGAAGATTTCTGTGAAACTGCTTCGTGATAGATATGTTTACCCATCTCACATAGATAAAACTTTGTTTATATTATGCAGTTTGGAAACTCCATCATGGACGGATCCACGAAGGGACATTCGGGAGCACATTCAGGCATATGGTGAAAAAGGAGATATCTTCAGATAAAAACTGGAGAGAAACTTTCTGAGAAACTGCTTTGTGATGTGTGCATTCCACTCAGAGAGTTATACTTCTTTTCTCATATGGAGGTGTTTGAACACTGTTCCTGTAATACGAAAAAAGTGATACTTTGGAGTTCTTTGATGACTATGGTGAAAAGTGAAATATCCTCAAATAAAACCACAAAGAAGCATTCCAAGAAACTTCTCTCTGATATGCGCATTCATTTCACTGAGTTAAAGCTTACTCTACATTACCAGTTTGGAAACTCTGTCTTTGAGGAATCTGCGAAGGGATATTAAGTGGCCCCCGGAGGCCTGTGGTGAGCAAGGAAATGTCTTCCGATGAAAACTGGAGAGAAGCTTTCTGAGCAACTGCTTTGCTTTGTCTGTATTCATCTCATAGAGTTAAATTATTCTTTGTATTGAGCAGTTTGAAATCACTGTTTCTGTGGAACCTGAGAACAGACATTTGGGAATGCTGTTTAGAATATGCTGAAAAAGAAATATCATCAGATGAAAATCAGATGGAAACTTTCTGTGAAACTGCTCTGGGTCGTGTGAATTCCACTCGCACAGTTAAGCCTCTCTTCTCATTGAGCATTATTGTAAACCCGTTTTTGTTTAGTCTGCGAAGGGATATTTGGGAGCGCTCTGAGGCTTATGGTGAAAACCGAAATATCTTCAGATAGAAACTGAAGAGAAGCTTACTGAGGAGTTGCTCTGTGACGTGTGCATTCCACTCACAGAGTCTTACTTTTCTCATAGAGGACTGAGCAATCTCCCTTGAAGAAGAAGCTACTATGCAATATTCAGGAGCATATTGACACCTACGGTTAAAAGGAAAATAGCCTTAGACAAAAACTGGAAAGAAGATTTCTGTGAAGCTGCTCTGTAATATGTGTATTCATCTCACATAGATAAAGCTTTCTTTACATTATGCAGCTTGAAAACTCTGTCATGGATGGATCCGCGAAAGTACATTAGGGAGCACATTCAGGACTATGGCGAAAAAGGAAATATCTTTAGATAAAAACTGGAAAGAAGCTTTCTGTGAATCTGCTTTTGGTTATGTTTTTTTTTAATCTCTCATAGGTAAAGCTTTCTTCTCATTACACAGCTTGGAAACTCTGCCATGGATGGATCCGCAAAGGGATATTCGGGATCACATTCAGGCCTAAAGTAAAAAGGGAAACATCTTCAGATAAAAAATGAAGGGAAGCTTTCTGAGAAACTGCTTTGTGATGCGTGCATTCCATTGAGGCAGTTAAACCTCTTTTCTCATAAGGCAGTGTTTGAACACTGTTCTTGTAAAACCGAAAAACTGATATTTTGCAGCACATTGAAGACTATGGCGAAAAGTGAAATATCCTCAAATAAAACCCACAAAGAAGCGTTCCAAGAAAGTGCTCTCTGATATGTGCATTCATTTTATAGAGATAAAGCTTACTCTACATAGCCCAGTTTGGAAAATCTCTCTTTAAGGTACTGTGAAGATATATTAAGAGGCAAGCGGAGGCCTGTGGTGAGCAAAGAAATGTCTTGTGATGAAAACTGGAGAGAAGCTTTCTGAGCAACTGCTTTGTGATGTGTTTATTCATCTCATAGAGTTAAACCATTCTTTGGATTGAGCAGTTTGAAATCACTGTCTCTGTGGAATCTGAGGAAGGATGTTTGGGAACGCTCTTTAGGATATGGAGAATGAAATATCCTCAGATAAAAACTAGAATGAAGCTTTCTGTGAAACTGCTATGTGTCGTGTGAATTCCTCTGGCTCAGTTAAGCCTCTCTTTTCATTGAGCAGTTTTCTAACACTGTTGATGTTTAGCATGTGAAGGGATATTCAGGAGCACTTTGTGGCTTATGGTGAAAAAGGAAATATGTTCAGATAGAAACTGGAGAGAAGCTTTCGGATGAACTGCTTTGTGACCTGGGCACTCCACTCACAGTGTTACACCTCTCTTCTCATACAGCTTCGGGGAAACACTTTTGGAGAAAAAGGTACCAAGTGATATTCGGGAGCACATTCAGGACTATGGTGAAAGCGAAATAGCCTCAGACAAAAACTGGAAGAAAGCTTTCTGTGGAGCTACTGTGTGGTATGTGTATTCATTTCACATAGATAAAGCTTTCATTACATTACACAGCTTGGAAACACTGTCATGGTTGGATCCGGGAAGAGACATTCGGGAGCACATTCACGACTATGGTGAAAAAGAAAATATCTTCAGATAAAAAATGAAAAGAAGCTTTCTATGAATCTGGTTTTTGTTATGTTTATTCATCTCAAGTAGATAAAGCTTTCTTTACATAACGCAGCTTGGAAACTCTGTCATGGACGGATCCAGGAAGGGACATTCAGGAGCACATTCAGGACTATGGTGAAAAAGGAAATATCTTCAGATAAAAACTGGAGAGAAGCTTTCTGAGAAACTGGTTTGTGATGTGTGCATTCCACTAAGGGAGTTATACCTCTTTTCTCATAAGGCAGTGTTTGAATACTGTTCTTGTAAAACCGAAAATGTGATATTTTGGAGCGCATTGAAGACTATGGTGAAAAGTGAAATATCCTCAATTAGAATCCAGAAAGAAGCTTTCCAACAAACTGATCTCTGACATGTGCATTTATTTGAAAGGGTTAAAGCTTACGCTACATTGCCCAGTTTGGAATCTCTGTCTTTGAGGAATCTGGGAAGGGATATTAAGTAGCGAACGGAGGCCTATGGTGAGTAAGGAAATGTCTTCCGTTGAAAATCGGAGGGAAGGTTTCTGAGCAACAGCCTGTGATGTGTGTATTCATCTCATAGAGTTAAACCATTCTTTGGATTGAGCAGTTTGAAATCACTGTTTCCCTGGAATCTGAGGAAGAACATTTGGGAACGCTCTTTAGAATATGGAGAAAGAAATATCCTCAGCAAAAAACAGAAGGAAGCTTCCTGCGAGCCTGCTATGTGTCGTGTGAATTCCCCTCACTCAGTTAAGCTTCTCTTTTCATTGAGCAGTTTTCTAACACTTCTTATGTTTAGTCTGCGAAGGGATATTGAGGAGCGCTTTGAGGCTTATGGTGAAAACGCAAATGTCTTCAGATAGAAACTGGAGAGAAGCTTTCCGAAGAGCTGCTTTGTGACGTGTGCATTCCACTCACAGAGCTATACCTTTCTTCTCATAGAGGACTGGGTAATCCCTTTTGCAGAAAAAGCTACCAAGGGACCATTGGGACTATATGGATGGCTATGGTGAAAAAGGAAATATCCTCAGAAAAAACTGGATAGAAGCTTTCTGTGAAACTGCTTTCTGAAAGATATGTTTATTCATCTCACATATATAAAACTTTCTGTATATTATGCAGTTTGGAAACTCCGTCATGGACTAATCTGTGAAGGGTCATTTGGGAGCACATACAGGCCTATGGCGAAAAAGAAAATCTCTTCAGATAAAAACCGGTAAGGAGCTTTCTGTGAATCTGATTTTTGCTAAGTTTATTCACTCACATAGATAAAGCTTTTTTTATGTTACGCAGCTTGTAAACTCCTTCATGGATGGATCCGTGAAGGGACAGTCGGGATCACATTCAGGCTTATGGTGAAAAAGGAAATATCTTCAGATAATAACTGGAGAGACACTTTCTGAGAAACTGCTTTGTGATGTGTGCTTTCCTCTCAGGGAATTTTACCTCTTTTCTCATAAGGCAGTGTTTCAACACTATTCCTGTAAAATCGAAAAAGTGATATTTCGGAGTGCATTGAACACTATGGCAAAAAGTGAAATATCCTCAAATAAAACCCAGAAGAAGGGTTTCAAGAAACTGCTCTGTGATATGTGCATTCATTTCACAGAGATAAAGCTTACTCTACGTTGCCCAGTTTGGAAACTGTGTCTTTGTGGAATCTGCCAAGGGATATTAAGTGGCTCCCTCAGTCCCATGGTGAGCAAGGATATGTCTTCCGATGAAAACTGGAGAGAAGCTTTCTGAGCAACTGCTTTGTGATATGTGTATTTATCTCATAGTGTGAAACCATGCCTTCGATTGAGCAGTTTGAAATCACTGCTTCTGTGGAATCTGAGGAAGGACATTTGGGAATGCTCCTAGAATATGGAGAAAGAAATATCATCAGATAAAATCCAGAAGGAAGCTTTCTGTGAAACTCCTGTGTGTCGTGTGAATTCCTCTCACTCAGTCAAGATTCTCTTTTCATTGAGCAGTTTACTAACACTGTTTATGTTTAGCATGCAAAGGGATATTCGGAATTGCTTTGAGTCTTATGGTGAAAAAGGAAATATGTTCAGATAGAACCTGGAGAGAAGCTTTCCGAGGAACTGCTTTGTCATATTTGCATTCCACTCAAAGTGTTATACCTCTGTTCTCATACAGCGTCAGGGAAACCCTTTTGGAGAATAAGGTACCAAGGGATATTCAGAGGAATATTGATGCCTATCTTGGAAATGGAAATAGCCACAGACAAAAACTGGAAAGAAGCTTTCTGTGAAACTGCTCTGTGATATGTGTATTCATTTAACATAGATAAAGCTCTCTTTACATTACGCAGCTTGGAAACTCCGTCAAGGAAGGATCCGCGAAGGGACATTCATGAGCACATTCAGTTCTATGGTGGAAAAGGAAATATCTTCAGATAGAAACTGGAGAGAAGCTTTCTGTGAATCTGCTTTTGGCTATGTTTATTCGTCTCACATAGATAAAACTTTCCTTATATAACACAGTTTGGAAACTCTGTCATGGACGGATCCACGAAGGGACATTCGAGAGCACATTCAGGCCTATGGTGAAAAAGGAAATCTCTTCAGTTAAAAACTGGAGAGAAACTTTCTGAGAAACTGCTTTGTGATGTGTGCATTCCACTCAGGGAGTTATACCTCTTTTCTCATACGGGAGTTATGCCTCTTTTCTCATAAGGCAGTGTTTGAACACTGTTCCTGTAAAACTGAAAAAGTGATATTTCGGAGTGCTTTGAAGACTATGGCGAAAAGTGAAATATCCTCAAATAAAATCCAGAAAGAAGCGTTCCAGGGAACTGCTTTCTTATATGTGCATTCATTTCACAGAGTTAAAGCTTACTTTACATTGCCCAGTTGGGAAACTCTGTCTTTGAAAAATCTGCGAAGGGATATTAAGTGGCGCCTGGAGGCCTGTGGTGAGCAAGGAAATGTCTTCAGTTGAAAACTGGAGAGAAGCTTTCTGAGCAACTGCTTTGTGATGTGTGTATTCATCTCACAGAGTTAAACCACTCTTTGGATTGAGCAGTTTAAAATCAGTGTTTCTGTGGAACATGAGGAAGGACATTTGGGAAGGCCCTTCAGAATATGCTGAAAAAGAAATACCCTCAGATAAAAACCAGAAGGAAGCTTTCTGTGAAACTGCCCTGTGTCGTGTGAATTCCACTTGCACAGTTAAGCTTCTCTTTTCATTGATCAGTATTCTAACCGTGTTTTTGTTTAGTCTGTGAAGGAATATTCGGGAGTGCTTTCAGGATTATGGTGAAAATAGAAATATCTTCAGATAGAAACTGGAGGGATGCTTTCTGATGAGTTGCTTTGTGATGTGTGTATTCTACTCACAGAGTTATACTTCTTTTCTCATAGAGGATTGGGGAATCCCTTTTGAGAAAAAGCTACCAAGGAAAATTCCGGGTATATGGACGTCTATGTTGAAAATGGAAATATTCTCAGACAAAAACTGGAAAGAAGCTTTCTGTGAAACTACTTTGTGATAGATATGTTTATTCATCTCACATAGATAAAGCTTTCTTTATATTATGTAGTTTGGAAACTCCGTCATGGAAAGATCCGCAAAGGGACATTCGGGAGCACATTCAGGCCT
Organism: Mandrillus leucophaeus; assembly: GCF_000951045.1. Taxonomy (NCBI): domain Eukaryota; kingdom Metazoa; phylum Chordata; class Mammalia; order Primates; family Cercopithecidae; genus Mandrillus; species Mandrillus leucophaeus. Next base: position 74,616 of record NW_012101730.1, read on the forward strand.
ATGGTGAAAAAGGAAATATCTTCAGATAGAAACTGGAGAGAAGGTTACTGAGAAATTGCTTTGTGATGTGTGCTTTCCACTCAGGGAGTTATACCTCTTTTCTCATAAGGGAGTGTCTGGACACTGTTCCTGTAAAACCGGTATAGTAATATTTCAGAGTGCATGAACACTATGGCGAAAAGTGAAATATCCTCAAATAAAACCCACAAAGAAGCAATCCAAGAAACTGCTCTCTGATATGGGCATTCATTTCACCGTGTTAAAGCTCACTATACATTGCCCAGTTTGGAAACTGTGTCATTGATTAATCTGCGAAGGGATATTATGTCGCACTTGGAGGCCTGCGGTGAGCAAGGAAATGTCTTCCGATGAAAACTGGAGAGAAGCTTTCTGAGCAACTGCTTTGTGATGTGTGTATTCATCTCACAGAGTTTAACCATTCTTTTGATTGAGCAGTTTGAAATCACTGTTTCTGTGGAATCTGAGGAAGGATATTTGGGAACGCTCTTTAGAATATTGGGAAAGAAATATCCTCAGGTAAAAACTAGAATGAAGCTTTCTGTGAAACTGCTCTGTGTCATCTTAATTCCTCTCACTCAGTTAAGCCCCTCTTTTCATTTAGTAGTTTTCTAACCCTGTTCATGTTTAGAGTGCGATGAAATATTCTGGAGTGCTTTGAAGCTTACAGTGAAAAAGGAAATATGTTCAGATAGAAACTGGAGAGAAGCTTTCCAATGAACTGTTTTGGTACGTGTGCATTCTACTCAGTGTTATAGGTCTCTTCTCATTCAGCATAGGGGAAACCCTTTTGGAGAAAAAGGTACCAAGTTATATTCGGGAGTATATTGATGCCTATGGTGAAAAGGGAAATGGTCTCAGACAAAAACTGCAAAGAAGCTTTCTGTGAAACTGCTCTGTGATATGTGTATTCATCTCACATAGATAAAGCTTCCTTTACATTATGCAGCTTGAAAACTCTGTCATGGATGGATCCGCGAAGGGACATTCGGGAGCACATTCAGGACTATGATGAAAAAGGAAATATTTTCAGATAAAAACTGGAAAGAAGCTTT
>NW_012101730.1:79810-85177 GCF_000951045.1 Mandrillus leucophaeus
CACAGCAACATGGCACAAGTATACATATGTAACAAACCTGCACGTTTTGCACATGTACCCCAGAACTTAAAGTATAATAATAATAATAATAAAAGAAAATTAAAAAAAAAAACCCAGAAAGAAGTGTTCCAAGAAACTGCTCTCTGATATGTGCATTCATTTAACAGAGATAAAGCCTACTCTAAGTTTCCCAGTTTGGAAACTGTCTTTGAGGAATCTGCGAAGGGACATTAAGTGGTGCCCTCAGGCCTGTGGTAAGCAAGGAAATGTCTTCCGATGAAAACTGGAGAAAAGCTTTCTGAGCAATTGATTTGTGATGTGTGTATTCATCTCATAGGGTTAAACCATTCTTTGTATTGAGCAGTTTGAAATAACTGCTTCTGTGGAATCTGAGAAAGGACATTTGGGAACACTCTTCTGAATATGGAGAAAGAAACATCCTTAGATAAAAACGAGAAGGAAGCTATCTGTGAAACTACTATGTGTTGTGTGAATTCCTCTCACTCAGTTAAGCTTCTCTTTTCATTGAGCGGTTTTCTAACACTGTTTATGTTTAGTGTGCAAAGGGATATTCTGGATTTCTTTGAGGTTTATGGTGAAAAAGGAAATATGTTCATATTGAAACTGGAGAGAAGCTTTCCAAGGAACTGCTTTGGGACATGTGCATTCCACTCACAGTGTTATACCTCTCTTCTCATACAGCATTGGGGAAACCCTTTTGGAGAAAAAGATACCAAGGGATATTCTGGACAATATTGACACCTATCTTGAAAACAGAAATAGCCTCATACAAAAACTGGAAAGAAGCTTTCTGTGAAACTACTCTGTGATATGTATATTCATCTCACATAGATAAAGCTTTCTTTACATTACACAGCTTGCCAACTCTGTCTAGGAAGGATCAGTGAAGGGACATTCAGGAGCACATTCAGGCCTATGGCGAAAAAGGAAATATCTTCAGATAGAAACTGGAGAGAATCTTTCTGTGAATCTGATTTTGCTGTGGATATTCATCTCACATAGATAAAACTTTCTTTATATTACGCTGTTGGGAAACTCCATCATGGAGGATCCGCGAAGGGACATTCAGGATCACATTCAGGCCTATGGTGAAAAAGGAAATCTGTTCTGATAAAAACTGGAGAGAAGCTTTCTGAGAAACTGCTTTGTGGTGTGTGCATTTCACTCAGGCAGTTTTACCTCTTTTCTCATAAGGCAGTGTTTGAACACTTTTCCTGTAAAACCAAAAAAGGAATATTTCAGAGCGCATTGAAGAGTATGGCGAAAAGTGAAATATCCTCAAATAAAACCCAGAAAGAAGCATTCCAAGAAACTGCTCTCTGATACGTGCATTCACTTCATAGAGGTAAAGCTTACTCTAAGTTTCCCAGTTTGGAAACTCTGTCTTTGAGGAATCTGCGAAGGGACATTAAGTGGCCCCTGGAGACCTGTGCTGACCAAGGAAATGTCTTCCGATGAAAACTGAAGAGAAGATTTCTGAGCAACTGCTTTGTGATGTGTGTATTCGTCTCATAGCGTTACATCATTCTTTGGATTGAACAGTTTGAAATCACTGTTTCTGTGGAACATGAGAAAGGATATTTGGGAAGTCTCCTTAGAATATGCTGAAAAAGAAATACTCTCAGATAAAAACCAGAAGGAAGCTTTCTGTGAAACTGCTGCGTGTCGCGTGAATTCCACTCGCACAGTTAAGCTTCTCTTTTCATTGAGCAGTATTCTAACAGTGTTTTTGTGTAGTCTGTGAAGGGATATTCGGGAGCGCTTTGAGGCTTCTGGTGAAAACGGATATATCTTCACATAGAATTTTGAGAGATGCTTTCCGAGGAGTTGATTTGGGACGTGTGCATTCTCCACACAGAGTTACACCTTTCTTATCATAGAGAATTGGAGAATCACTTTTCAAGAAAAAGCTATCAAGGGACATTCACCATATGGACAGCAATGGCGAAAAAGGAAATATCCTCAGACAAAAACTGGAAAGAAGCTTTCTGTGAAACTGCTTTGTGATAGATATGTTTATTCATCTCACATAGATAAAACTTTCTTTATATTACGCAGTTTGGAAACTCCATCATGGACGGATCTGTGAAGTTACATTAGGGAGCACATTCGGGCCTATGGTGAAAATGGAAATATCTTGCGATAAAAACTGGAGAGAAGCTTTCTGAGAAACTGCTTTGTGATGTGTGCTTTCCACTCAGGGAGTTATACGTCTTTTCTCATAAGGCAGTGTTTGAACACTGGTCCTGTAAACCCGAAAAAGTGATATTTCAGAGTGCATTGAAGACTATGGCAAAAAGTGAAATATCCTCAAATAGAACCCCAAAGAAGCATCCAAGAAACTGCTCTCTTGGTATGTGCTTTCATTTCACAGAGTAAAAGCTTACTTTACATTGCCGAGTTTGGAAACTCTGTCTGTGAGGAATCTGTGAAGGGCTATTAAGTGGCTCCCGGAGGCCTGTGGTGAGCAAGGAAATGTCTTCCGTTGAAAACTGGGGAGAAGTTTTCTGAGCAAGTGCTTTGTGATGTGTGTATTCATCTCACAGAGATAAATCATTCTTTGGATTGAGTGGTTTGAAATCACTGTTTCTGTGCAACCTGAGAAAGGACATTTGGGAATGCTCTTTAGAATATGCTGAATAGGGCATTCTACTCACAGTGTTATACCTGTCTTCTCAAACAGCATCGAGGGGGAGAAAATGGTACCAAGGGATATTCGGGGGCATATTGATGCTTATGGTGAAAATGGAAATATCGTCAGATAAAAACTGGAAAGAAGCTCTCTGTGAATCTGTTTTTTGCTATGTTTATTCATCTCACATAAGTAAAGCTTTCTTTACATTACACAGCTTGGAAACTCTGCGTTGGACGGATCCACGAAGGGACATTTGGGAGCACATTCAGGACTATCGTGAAAAAGGAAATATCCTCAGATAAAAACTGTAAAGAAGCTTTCTGTGAATCTGCATTATGCTATGTTTATTCATCTCACATAGATAAAGCTTTCTTTACATTACACAGCATGGAAACTCCATCATGGAAGGATCCGCGAAAGGATATTCGGGATCACATTCAGGTCTATGGTGAAAAAGGGAATATCTTCAAATGAAAACTGTAGAGAAGGTTTTGGAGAAACTGCTTTGTGATGTGTGCATTGACTCAGGGAATTATACCTCTTTTCTCATAAGGCAGTGTTTGAACACTGTTCCTGTAAAACCGAAAAAGTGATATTTTGGAACGCATTGTAGACTATGGCGAAAAGTGAAATATCCTCAAATAAAACCCAAAAAGAAGTGTTCCAAGAAACTGCTCTCTGACACGGGCATTCGTTTCACAGAATTAAAGCTTACTCTACATTGCCCAGTTTGGAAACTGTGTCTTTGAGGAATCTGCGAAGGAATATTAAGTGGCGCCCTGAGGCCTGTGTTGAGCAAGGAAATGTCTTCCATTGAAAACTGGAGAGAGAATTTCTGAGGAACTGCTTTGTGATGTGTGTATTCATCTCATAGAGTTAAATCAATCTTTAGATTGAGTGGTTTGAAATCACTGTTTCTGTGGAACCTGAGAAAGGACATTTGGGAACGCTCTCTTGAATGTGCTGAAAAAGAAATACCCTCAGATAAAAACCAGAAGGAAACTTTCTGTGAAGTTGACCTGTGTCGTGTGAATTCCACTCAAACAGTTAAGCTTCTCTTTTCATTGAGCAGTATTCTAACACTCTTTTTGTTTAGTCTGCTAAGGGATATTTGGGAGAGCTTTGAGGCTTATGGTGAAAACGGAAATATCTTCAGATAGAAACTGGAAAGAAGCTTTCCGAGGAGCTGCTTTGTGACATGTGCATTCCACTCACAGAGTTATACATTTCTTCTCATAGAGGATTGAGGAATCCCTTTTGTAGAAAAAGATAACAAGGGACATTCAGGAGTATATGAACGGCTATGGTGAAAAAGGATATATCCTCAGACAAAAACTGGAAAGAAGCTTTCTGTGAAACTGCTTTGTGATAGATGTGTTTATTCATCTCACATAGAGAAAATTTTCTTAATATTATGCCGTTCGGAAACTCCATCATGGACGGATCTGCAAAGGGACATTTGGGAGCACATTGTGGCCTATGGTGAAAAAGGAAATCTCTTGAGATAAAAACCGGAGAAAAGCTTTCTGAGAAACTGCTTTGTGATGTGTGCATTCCACTTACGGAGTTATACTTCTTTTCTCATAAGGCAGTGTTTGAACACTGGTTCCTCTAAATTCGAAGAAGTGATATTTCGTAGCACATTGAAGACTATGGCGATAAGTGAAATATCCTCAAAAAAACAAACAAAAAAAACCCCCAAAAAACCCAGAAAGAAGCGTTCCAAGAAACTGCTCTCTGATATGTGCATTCAATTCAAAGAGATAAAGGTTACTCTACGTTGGTCAGTTTGGATACTTTGTCTTTGAGTAATCTGCAAAGGGATATGAAGTGGCGCGTGGAAGCCTGTGGTGAGCAAGGAAATTTCTTCCGGGGAAAACTGGAGAGAAGCATGCTGAGCAACTGCTTTGTAATGTGTGTATGCATCTCACAGAGTTAAACCACTCTTTGGAATGAGCAATTTCAAATCACTGCTTCTGTGGAATTGGAGGAAGGATAATTTGGAACGCTCTTTAGAATATGTAGAAAGGAATATCCTCCAAAAAAACCAGATGTAAGCTTTGTGTGAAACTGCTATGTGTCACGTGAATTTCTTTTGCTCAGTTAAGCTTCTCTTTTCATTGAGCAGTTTTCTAACACTATTAATATTTAGCGGGGGGTGGAGCAAGGTGGCCGAATAGGAACAGCTCCAGTCTCCAACTCCCAGCACGAATGACACAGAAGAATGGTGATTTCTGCATTTTCAACTGAGGTACTGGGTTCATCTCACTAGGGAGTGCGGGACAATCGGTGCTGGTCAGTTGCTGCAGCCCGACCAGCGAGAGCTGAAGCAGGGTGAGGCATCGCCTCACCTGGGAAGCACAAGGGGGAAGGGAATCCCTTTTCCGAGCCAAGGAAACTGAGACACACAACACCTGGAAAATCGGGTAACTCCCACCCCAATACTGCGCTTTAAGCAAACAGGCACACCAGGAGATTATATCCCACACCTGGCTGGGAGGGTCCTACGCCCACAGAGCCCCCGTCATCGCTAGCACAGCAGTCTAGGATCTAACCGCAAGGCAGCAGCGAGGCTGGGGAAGGGGCGCCCGCCATTGCTGAGGCTTAAGTAGGTAAACAAAGTGGCTGGGAAGCTCGAACTGGGTGGAGCTCACAGCAGCTCAAGGAAACCTGCCTGTCTCTGTAGACTCCACCTCTGGGGACAGGGCACA
>NW_012101730.1:85227-91652 GCF_000951045.1 Mandrillus leucophaeus
ACAGACACATGAAAAAATGCTCATCATCACTGGCCATCAGAGAAATGCAAATCAAAACCACAATGAGATACCATCTCACACCAATTAGAATGGCAGTCATTAAAAAGACAGGAAACAACAGGTGCTGGAGAGGATGTGGAGAAATAGGAACACTTTTACACTGTTGGTGGGATTGTAAACTCTTTCAACCATTATGGAAAACAGTATGGCGATTCCTCAAGGATCTAGAACTCGAAGTACCATATGACCCAGCCATCCCATTACTGGGTATATATACCCAAAGGATTATAAATCAAGCTACTATAAAGACACATGTAAACGTATGTTTACTGCGGCACTATTCACAATAGCAAAGACTTGGAATCAACCCAAATGTCCATCAGTGACAGACTGGATTAAGAATATGTGGCACATATACACCACGGAATACTATGCAGCCATAAAAAAAGATAAGTTTGTGTCCTTTGTAGGGACATGGATGCAGCTGGAAACCATCATTCTCAGCAAACTATCACAAGAACAGAAAACCAAACACCGCATGTTCTCACTCATAGGTGGGAACTGAACAATGAGATCACTTGGACTCGGGAAGGGGAACATCACACACCAGGGCCTATCATGGGGAGAGGGGAGGGAGGAGGGATTGCATTGGGAGTTATACCTGATATAAATGACGAGTTGATGGGTGCTGACGAGTAGATGGGTGCAGCACACTAACATGGCACAAGTATACATATGTAACAAACCTGCACGTTATGCACATGTACCCTAGAACTTAAAGTATAATAATAATTAAAAAAAAATAAAAAAAAACCGAAAATGTGATATTCAGAGCACATTGAAGACTGGCAAAAGGTGAACTATCTTCAAATAAAACCGATAAATTTGCGTTCCAAGAAACTGCTCTCTAATATGTGCATTCACTTCAAAGAGTTAAAGCTTACTCTACATTGCCCAGTTTGGAAACTCTGTCTTTGAGGAATCTGCGAAGGGATATTAAGTGGCGCCTGGAGGCCTGTGGTGATCAAGGAAATGTCTTCCATTGAAAACTGGAGAGATGCTTTCTGGGAAACTGCTTTGTGATGTGTGTATTCATCTCATAGAGTTAAACCATTCTTTGAATTGAGCAGTTTGAAATTATGTTTCTGTGGAACCTGAGAAAAGACATTTGGTAACGCTTTTTAGAATATGCCGAAAAAGACATACCCTCAGATAACTGGAAGAAAGCTTTCTGTGAAACTTCTCTGTGTCGCGTGAATTCCTCTCACACAGTTTGGCTTCTCTTTTCATTGAGCAGTGTTCTAAATCTGTGGTTAGTCTTTTAAGGGATATTTGGGAGTGCTTTGAGGCTTATGGTGAAAACGGAAATATCTTCAGATAGAAATTGGAGAGAAGTTTTCTGAGGACCTGCTTTGTGACTTGTGCATTCCACTCACAGAGTTATCATTTTCTTCTCATAGAGGATTCGGGAATCCCTTTTGGAATAAAAGCTACCAACAGACATTCGGGAGTATATGGGCGGCTATGGTAGAAAACTAAATATACTCAGACAATAAGTGGAAAGAAACTTTCTGAGAAACTGCAACGTGTGCATTCCACTCACAGTGTTATACCTCTCTTCTCATACAGCATCAGGGAAACCCTTGCTGTGAAACTGTTCTGTGATATGTATATTCATCTCACATATATAAAGCAATCTTTATATTATGCAGCTCGGAATCTCTGTCATGGACGGATCCTTGAAGGGACATTAGGGAACACATACAGGACTATGGTGAAAATGGAAATCTCTTGAGATAAAAACTGGAGAGAATCTTTATGAGAAACTGCTTTGTTATATGTGCATTCCACTCAAGGAGTTATACCTCTTTTGTCATAAGGCAGTGTTTGAACATTGTTTCTGTAAAACTGAAAAAGTGATATTTTGGAGCACATTGAAGACTATGGCGAAAAGTAAACTATCCTCAAATAAAACCCAGAAAGAAGCATTCCAAGAAACTGCTCTCTTATATGTGCACTCATTTTACAGTGTTAAAGCTGACTCTACATTTCCCAGGTTGGAAACTCTGTCTTTGAGGAATCTGAGAAGGAATATTAAGTGGCGCCTGGAGGCCTGTGGTGAGTAAGGAAATGTCTTCCGATGAAAACTGGAGAGAAGCTTTCTGAGCACCTGCTTTGTGATGTGTGTATTCGTCTCATAGAGTTAAACCATTCTTTGGATTGAGCAGTTTGAAATCACCGTTTCTGTGGAATCTGAGGAAGGACATTTTGGAACGTTCTTTAGAATATGGAGAAGGAAATATCCTCAGATAAAATGCAGAAGGAAGCTTTCTGTGAAACCGCTATGTGTCATGTGAATTTCTCTCACTCAGTTAAACTTCGTTTTTCATTGAGTAGTTTTCTAACACTGTTTATGTTTAGCGTGTGAAGGGATATTCGGGAGCGCTTTGAGTCTTATGGTGAAAAAGGAAATATGTTCAGATAGAAACTGGAGAGAAACTTTTCGAGGAACTGCTTTGTGACATGTGCATTTCACTCACAGTGTTATACCTCTCTTTTCATACAGCATCGGGAAACAGTTATTGAGAAAAAGTTACCAAGGAATATCCGGGAGCATATTGACCCCTATGGTAAAAAGGAAAATACCCTCCAACAAAAACTGGAAAGAAACTTTCTGTGAAACTTCTCTGTGCTATGATTATTCATCTCACATAGATAAAGCTTTCTTTACGTGGCTTTGAAACTCTGTCATGGATGGTTCCATTAAGCGACATTCAGGAGCACATTCAGGACTACGGTGAAAATGGAAATATCTCCAGATAAAAACTGGAGAGAAGCTTTCAGAAAAACTGTTTCACGATGTATGCATTCCACTCAGGGAGTAATACCTCTTTTCTCATAAGGCAATGTTTGAACACCGTTCCTGTAAAACCGAAAAAGTGATATTTTGGAGCGTATTGGAGACCATGGCGAAGAGTGAACTATCCTCAAAAATTGCCCAGAAAGAAGCATTCCAGGAAACTGCTCTCTCGTATGTGCATTCACTTCACAGAGTTAAAGCTTACTCTACATTTCCCAGTTTGGAAACTCCGTCTTTGAGGAATCTGCAAAGGGATATTATGTGGCGCCTGGCGGCCTGTGGTGAGCAAGGAAATATCTTCCGTTGAAAACTGGAGAGAAGTTTTCTGAGCAACTGCTTTGTGACGAGTGTATTCATCTCATAGAGTTAAATCATTCTTTGGATTGAGTGGTTTGAAATCACTGTTTCTGTGCAAACTAAGGAAGGACATTTGGGAACGCTCTTTAGAATATGAAGAAAGAAATATCCTCAGATAAAAGCCAGAAGGAAGCTTTCTGTGAAACTGTTTTGTGTCGTGTAAATTCCTGTCGCACTGTTAAGCTTCTCTTTTCATTGAGCAGTATTCTAACAGTGTTTTTGTGTAGTCTGTGAAGGGATATTCGGGAGCGCTTTGAGGCTTCTGGTGAAAATGGAAATATCTTCAGATAGAAACTGGAGAGATGCTTTTCGAGGAACTGCTTTGGGATGTGTGCATTCCACTGACTGAGTTATAAATGTCTTTGCATAGAGGATTGGGTAATACCTTTTGAAGAAAAAGCTACCAAGGGAATTCAGTAGTATGTGGATTGCTATGGTGTTAAAGGAAATATCCTCAGAGAAAAACTGGAAAGAAGCTTTTTGTGAAACTGTTTTACGATAGATATGTTTATTCATCTCACATAGATAAAACTTTCTTTATATTATGCAATTTGGAAACTCCGTCATGGACGGATCCATGAAGGGACGTTCAGGAGCACTTTCAGGACTCTGGTGAAAAAGGAAATATTCTCAGATAAAAACTGAAGAGAAGCTTTCTGGGAAAATGTTTTGTTTTGTGTGCATTCCACTCAGGCAGTTATACCTCTTTTCTCATAAGGCAGTATTTCAACACTCTTTCTGTAAATCCCAAAAAGTGATATTTTGGAGTGCATTGAAAACTATGGTGAAATGTGAAGTATCTTCAAATCAAATCCAGAAAGAAGCGATACAAGAAACTGCTCTCTGACATGTGCTTTCATTTCAGAGTGTTAAAGTTTACTCTACATTGCCCATTTCTGCAACTCTGTCTTTGAGTAATCTGTGAAGGGATATTAAGTAGTGAACATAGGCCTGTGTTGAGTAAGGAAATGTCTTCCGTTGAAATCATGAGAGAAGCTTTCTGAGAAACTGCCTGTGGTGTGTGTATTCATCTCATAGAGTTAAATCATTCTTTTGATTGAGCAGTTTGAAATCACTGTTTCTGTGGAACCTGAGAAAGGACAATTGGAAACGCTCTTTAGAATATGCTGAAAAAGAAAGACCCTCAGATAAAAATCAGAAGGAAGCTTTCTGTGAAACTGCTCTATGTCATATGAATTCCACTACACAGTTAATCTTCTCTTTTCATTGAGCAGTATTCTAACACTGCTTTTGTTAAGTCTGCGAAGGGATATTTGGGAGAGCTTTGAGGCCTGTGTTTAAAAAGGAAATATCTTCAGATAGAAACTGGAGAGATTTCCGAGGACCTGCTTTGTGACGTGTGCATTCCACTCACAGATTTATACCTTTCTTCTTATAGAGGATTGGGGAATCCCTTTTGGAGAAAAAGCTACCAAAGGACATTTGGGACTATATGGACAGCTATGGTGAAAAAGGGAATATCCTCAGACAAAATCAGGAAAGAAGCTTTCTGTGAAACTGCTTTGTGATAGATATGTTTATTCATCTCACATAGACAAAACTTTCTTTATAATACGCAGTTTGGGAACTCCATCATGGTCAGATCAGCGAAGGGACATTCGGCAGCACATTAAGGCTTATTGTGAAAAATGAAATATCTTCAGATAAAAACTGGAGGGAATCTTTGTGAGAAACTGCTTTGTGATGTATGCATTCCACTCAGGGAGTTATACCTGTTTCCTCATAAGGCAGTGCTTGAACACTGTTACTGTAAAACCAAAGAAATTGTATTTCGAAGCACTTTGAAAACTATGGCAAAAAGTGAAATATCCTCAAATAAAACACAGAAAGAAGTGTTCCAAGAAACTTCTCTCTGATACGTGCATTCATTTCAGAGAATTAAAGCTAACTCTACATTGCCCAATTTGCAAACTCTGTCTTTGAGTAATATGTGAAGGGATATTAAGTGGCGCCTGTAGGCCTGTGTTGAGGAAGGAAATGTCTTCCTTTAAAAACTGGAGAGAAGCTTTCTGAGCAACTGCTTTGTGACGTGTGTATTCATCTCGTAGAGTTAAATCATTCTTTGGATTGAGTGGTTTGAAATCACTGTTTCTGTGGAATCTGAGGGAGGACATTTGGGAACGCTCTTTAGAATATGGAGAAAGAAATATCCTCAGATAAAATCCAGAAGGAAGCTTTCTGTGAAACTGCTTTGTATCGTGTGAATTCGTCTCGCTCAGCTAAGCTTCTGTCTTCATTGAGCAGTTTTCTAACACTGTTTATGTTTAGCGTGTGAAGGGATATTTGGGAGCGCTTTGAGGCTTATGGTGAAAAAGGAAATATGTTCAGATAGAAATTGGAGAGAAGCTTTCCGAGGAACTGCTTTGTGACATGTGCATTCCACTCACAGTGTTGTAGTTCTCTTCTCATACAGCATCGGAGAAACACTTTTAGAGAAAAAGGTACCAAGGGCTATTCGGGAGCATATTGACACCTATTGAGAAAAGGGAAATAGCCCTAGAAAAAAACTGGAAAGAAGCTTTCTGTGAAACTGCTCTGAGATATGTGTATTCATCTCACATAGGTAAAGCTCCCTTTACATTACACAGCTTGGGAACTCTGTCAAGGACGGATTCGCAAAGGGACTTTAGGGTGCACCTTCAGGACTATGGTGAAAAAGAAAATATCTTCAGATATAAACTGGAAAGAAGCTTTCTGTGAATTTGCTTTTTTCTATGTTTATTCCTCTCACATAGACAATGTTCTCTTTACATTAAATGACTTGGAAACTCCGTCATGGACAGATCTGTGAAGAGACATTCGGAAGCACATTCAGGACTATGGTGAAAAAGGAAATATCTTCAGATAAAAACTGGAGAGAAGCTTTCTGAGAAACTGTTTTGTGATGTATGCATTCCACTCAGGGTGTTTTATCTCTTTTCTCATAAGACAGTGTTTGAACACTGTTCCTGTAAAACCGAAAAAGTGATATTTTAGAGCACATTGAAGACTATGGTGAAAAGTGAAATATACTCAAATAAAACCCAGAAAGAGGCATTCCAAGAAACTGCCCTCTGATATGTGCATTCATTTCACAGAGTTAAAGCTTACTCTACATCGTCCAGTTTGGAAACTCTGTCTTTGAGGAATCTGCGAAGGGATATTAAGTGGCACTCGGTGGACTCTGGTGAGCAAGAAAACGTCTTCC
>NW_012101730.1:91702-118775 GCF_000951045.1 Mandrillus leucophaeus
TGCATTCCACTCAGGGAGTTATACCTGTTTCCTCATAAGGCAGTGCTTGAACACTGTTACTGTAAAACCAAAGAAATTGTATTTCGAAGCACTTTGAAAACTATGGCAAAAAGTGAAATATCCTCAAATAAAACACAGAAAGAAGTGTTCCAAGAAACTTCTCTCTGATACGTGCATTCATTTCAGAGAATTAAAGCTAACTCTACATTGCCCAATTTGCAAACTCTGTCTTTGAGTAATATGTGAAGGGATATTAAGTGGCGCCTGTAGGCCTGTGTTGAGGAAGGAAATGTCTTCCTTTAAAAACTGGAGAGAAGCTTTCTGAGCAACTGCTTTGTGACGTGTGTATTCATCTCATAGAGTTAAATCATTCTTTGGATTGAGTGGTTTGAAATCACTGTTTCTGTGGAATCTGAGGGAGGACATTTGGGAACGCTCTTTAGAATATGGAGAAAGAAATATCCTCAGATAAAATCCAGAAGGAAGCTTTCTGTGAAACTGCTTTGTATCGTGTGAATTCGTCTCGCTCAGCTAAGCTTCTGTCTTCATTGAGCAGTTTTCTAACACTGTTTATGTTTAGCGTGTGAAGGGATATTTGGGAGCGCTTTGAGGCTTATGGTGAAAAAGGAAATATGTTCAGATAGAAATTGGAGAGAAGCTTTCCGAGGAACTGCTTTGTGACATGTGCATTCCACTCACAGTGTTGTAGTTCTCTTCTCATACAGCATCGGAGAAACACTTTTAGAGAAAAAGGTACCAAGGGCTATTCGGGAGCATATTGACACCTATTGAGAAAAGGGAAATAGCCCTAGAAAAAAACTGGAAAGAAGCTTTCTGTGAAACTGCTCTGAGATATGTGTATTCATCTCACATAGGTAAAGCTCCCTTTACATTACACAGCTTGGGAACTCTGTCAAGGACGGATTCGCAAAGGGACTTTAGGGTGCACCTTCAGGACTATGGTGAAAAAGAAAATATCTTCAGATATAAACTGGAAAGAAGCTTTCTGTGAATTTGCTTTTTTCTATGTTTATTCCTCTCACATAGACAATGTTCTCTTTACATTAAATGACTTGGAAACTCCGTCATGGACAGATCTGTGAAGAGACATTCGGAAGCACATTCAGGACTATGGTGAAAAAGGAAATATCTTCAGATAAAAACTGGAGAGAAGCTTTCTGAGAAACTGTTTTGTGATGTATGCATTCCACTCAGGGTGTTTTATCTCTTTTCTCATAAGACAGTGTTTGAACACTGTTCCTGTAAAACCGAAAAAGTGATATTTTAGAGCACATTGAAGACTATGGTGAAAAGTGAAATATACTCAAATAAAACCCAGAAAGAGGCATTCCAAGAAACTGCCCTCTGATATGTGCATTCATTTCACAGAGTTAAAGCTTACTCTACATCGTCCAGTTTGGAAACTCTGTCTTTGAGGAATCTGCGAAGGGATATTAAGTGGCACTCGGTGGACTCTGGTGAGCAAGAAAACGTCTTCCATTGAAAACTGGAGAAAAGCTTTCTGAGCAACAGCTTTGTGATGTGTGTATTCATCTCATAGAATTAAATCATTTTTTGGATTGAGTAGATTGAAATCACTGTTTCTGTGGAATCTGAGGAAAGACATTTGGGAACACTTTTTAGTATAGGGAGAAAGAAATATCCTCAGATAAAAAACAGAAGGAAGCTTTCTGTGAAACTGCTCTGTGTCATGTGAATTCCTCTCGCTCAGTTAAGCTTCACTTTTCATTGAGCAGTTTTCTAACACTGTTTATGTTTAACGTGCAAAGGGATAGTCGGGAGCGCATTGAGGCTTATGGTGAAAAAGGAAATATATTCAGATAGAAACTGGAGAGAACCTTTCCAAGGAACTGCCTTGAGACGTGTACATTCCACTCACAGTGTTATAACTCTCTTCTCATACAGCATCGGGAAACTGTTATTGATAAAAAGGTACCAAGGAATATCCAGGAGCATATTGACGCCTATGGTGAGAAAGGAGGTAGCCTCAGAGAAAAACTAGAAAGAAGCCTTCTGTGAAACTGCTTTGTGATAGATATGTTTATTCATCTCACATAGATAAAACTTTCTTTACATTATGCAGCTTGGAAACACTGTCATCAACGGATCCGCGAAGGGACATTTGATTGCACATTCAGAACTATGGTGATAAATGAAATATCTTCAGATAAATACTGAAAAGAAGCCTTCTGTGAATGTGCTTTTTACTATGTTTATTCACCTCACATAGATAAAGCTTTCTTTACATTAAGCAGCTTGGAAAGTCTGTCATGGATGGATCCGCGAAGGGACATTTGGGAGCACATTCTGGACTATGGTGAAAAAGAAAATATCTTCAGATAGAAACTGTAGAGAAGCTTTCTAAGAAACTGCTTTGTGATATGTGCATTCCACACAGGGAGTTATACCTCTTTTCTCATGAGGCAGTGTTTGAACACTGTTCCTGTAAAACTGAAAAAGTTGTATTTCAGAGTGCATTAAAGACTATGGCAAAAAGTGAAATATCCTCTGATAAAACCTAGAAAGAAGCGTTCCAAGAAACTGCTCTCTAATATGTGCACTCATTTCACTGAATTAAAACTTACTCTACATCGCCCATTTGGAAACTCTGTCTTTGATGAATCTGCGAAGGGATATTAAATGGCTCCTGGAGGCCTGTTTTGAGCAAGGAAACGTCTTCCATTGTAAACTGGAGAGAAGCTTTCTGAGCAACTGCTTTGTGACTTGTGTATTCATCTCATAGAGTTAAATCTTTCTTTGGATTGAGCAGTTTGAAATCAATCTTTCCATGGAACCTGGGAAAGGACTTTTGGGAATGCTCTTTAGAATTTGCTGAAAAAGAAATACCCTCAGATTAAAACCAGAAGAAAGCTTTCTGTGAAGCTGCTCTGTGTCGTGTGAATTCCACTCGCACGGTTAAGCTTCTCTTTTCATTAAGCAGTATTCTAACACTGTTTTTGTTTAGTCTGAGAAGTGATATTTGGGAGGGGTTTGATTCTTATGGTGAAAACGGAAGTATCTTCAGATTAAACTGCAGAGAAGCTTACTGAGGAGCTGCTTTGTGACGCGTGCATTCCACTCACAGAGTTATACCTTTATTCTCATAGAGGATTGGGGAATCCCTTTTGGAGAAAAAGCTACCATGGGACATTCACCATATGGACGGCTGTGATGAAAAAGAAAATATCCTCAGGCAAAAACTGGATAGAAGCCTTCTGTGAAAATGCTTTGTGATACATGTGTTTATTCATCTCACATAGATAAAACTTTGTTTATGTTACAGTGTTTGGAAACTCCGTCATGGACGGATCCGTGAAGTGACCTTTGAGAGCTCTTTCAGGTCTATGGTGAAAAAGGAAATATCTTCACGTGAAAATTGGAGAGAAGCTTTCTGAGAATCTGCTTTGTGATGTGTGTGTTCCATTCAGGGAGTTATACCGCTTTTCTCATAAGACAGTGTTTGAATACTGTTCCTGTAAAACCGAAAAAGTCATACTTCGGAGCACATTGAAGACTATAGCGAAAAGTGAAATATCCTCAAATAAAACCCAGAAAGAAATTTTCCAAGAAGCTGCTCTCAGATATGTGGACTAAATTCACCGAGTGAAAGCTTACTCTACGTTGCCCAGTTTGGAAACTCTGTCTTTGAGGAATCTGCGAAGGGATATTAAGTGGCGCCCGGAGGCCTGTGTAGAGGAAGGAAATGTCTTCCTATGAAAACTGTAGAGAGAAGCTTTCTGAGCAACTGTTTTGTGATGTGTGTATTCATCTCATAGAGTTAAACCATTTTTGGATTGAGCAGTTTGAAATCACTGTTTCTGTGGAATCTGAGGGAGGACATTTGAGAACGCTCTTTAGAACATGGAAAAAGAAATATCCTCAGATAAAAACCAGAAGGAAGCTTTCTGTGAAAATGCTATGTGTCATGTGATTTCCTCTCGCTCACTTAAGCTTCTCTTTTCATTGAGCAGTTTTCTAACACTGTTTATGTTGAGCGTGCGAAGGGATATTTGGCAGCACTTTGAGGCTTACGGTGGAAAAGGAAACATGTTCAGACAGAAACTGGGGAGAGGCTTTCCGAGGAACTCCTTTGTGAAGTGTGCATTCCACTCATAGTGTTATACCTCTCTTCTCATACAACATCGGGGAAACCCTTTAGGAGAAAAAGTACCAGTGGATATGCGGGAGCATATTGACACCTTTGGTGACAAAAGAAATAGCCTCAGACAAAAACTGGAAAGAAGCTTTCTGTGAAACTGCTCTATGTTATGAATATTCATCTCTCATAGATAAAGCTTTCTTTATATTATGCAGCCTGGAAACTGTGTCACCGATGGATCCGCGAAGGGACATTCAGGAGCATACTCTAGACTATGGTGAAAAAAAAATTCTCTTCAGATAAAAACTGGAAAGAAGCTTTCTATGAATCTGCTTTTTGCTATGCTTATTCACCTAACATAGATAAAGCTTTTTTTTAATATAATACAGCTTGAAAACTCTGTCATGGATGGATTCACAAAGGACCTTCGGAACACCTTCAGGCCTATGGTGAAAAAAGAAATATCTTCAGATAAAAACCGAAGAGAAGCTTTCTGAGAAACTGCTTTGTGATGTGTGCATTCCACTCAGGGAGTTATACCTCTTGTCTCATAAGGCAGTGTTTGAACACTATTTCCATAACACTGAAAAAGTGATATTTCGGAGCGCACTGAAGACTATGGTGAAAAGTGAATTATCCTCAAATAAAACCCAGAAAGAAGCATTCCAAGAAACTGCTCTCTGTTATGTGCATTCATTTCACAAAGTTAAAGCTTACGCTACATTGCCCAGTTTGGAAACTGTCTTTGAGGAATTTGCAAAGGGATATTAACTGGCGCCCTGCGTCCTGTGGTGAGCAAGGAATCGTCTTCCGATGAAAACTGGAGAGAAACTTTCTTAGCAACTGCTTTGTGATCTGTGGATTTATCTCATAGAATTAAACCATTGTTTCATTTCAGCGGTTTGAAATCAGTGTTTCTGTGGAATCTGAAGAAGGACATTTGGGAACGCCCTTTAAAATATGGAGAAAGAAATATCCTCTAATAAAAACGGAGAAGGAAGCTTTCTGTGAAACTGCTACGTGTTGTGTGAATTCCTCTCGCTCAGTTAAGCTTCTGTTTTCATTGAACAGTTTTCTAACACTGTTTGTGCTTAGCGTGCGAAGGGATATTCAGGAGTGTCTTGAGGCTTATGATGAAAAAGGAAATATGTTCAAATAGAAACTGGAGAGAAGCTTTCCGAGGAACTGCTTTGTGACGTGTGCATTCCACTCACAGTGTTATACCTCTCTTCTCATACAGCATTGGGGAAACTCTTTTGGAGAAAAAGGTACCAAGGGATATTCGGGAGCATACTGTCACCTATGGTGAAAAGGGAAATAACCTCAGACAAAAACTGGAAGGAAGCTTTCTGTGAAACTGCTCTTTGATATGTGTATTCATCTCACATAGGTAAGGCTTTCTTACATTATGCAGCTTGGAAAGTCTGTCACGGACAGATTCACGAAGGGACATTCGGGAGCACATTAGGACTATGGTGGAAAAGGAAATATTTGCAGATAAAAACTGGAAAGAAGCTTTCTGTGAGTCTGCTTTTTGGTATGTGTATTCATTTCACATAGATAAACCTTTCTTTGCATTATGCAGCTTGGAAACTCCATCATAGGCAGATCCACGAAGGGGTATTCGGGATGACATTCAGGATTTTGGTGAAAAAGGAAATATATTCAGATAAAAAGTGGAGAGAAGCTTTCTGAGAAACTGCTTTGTGATGTGTGCATTCCAGTCAGGGAGTTATACGTCTTTTCTCATAAGGCAGTGTTTGAACACTGTTCGTGTAAAACCGAAAAAGTGATATTTCGGAGCACATTGAAGACTATGGTGAAAAGTGAAATATCGTCAAATAAAACCCAGAAAGAAGCGTTCCAAGAAACTGCTCTCTGATATGTGCATTCATTTCACAGAGTTAAAGCTTACTTTACATTGCCCAGTTTGGAACCTCTGTCTTTGAGGAATCTGCAAAGGGATATTTAGTGGCGCCCGAAGGCCTGTGGTGAGCAAGGAAATGTCTTCCGTTGAAAACTGGAGAGAAGCTTTCTGAGTAACTGCTTTGTGATGTGTGTATTCATCTCATAGAGTTAAACCATTCTTTGGATTGAGAAGTTTGAAATCACTGTTTCTGTGGAACCTGAGAAAGGACATTTGGGAACTCTCTTTAGAATATGCTGAAAAAGAAATACTCTCAGATAGAAACCTGAAGGAAGCTTTCTCTGAAACTGCTCTGTGTCGAGTGAATTCCACTCACAAAGTTAAGATTCCCTTTTCATTGAGCAGTATTCTAACACTGTTTTTGCTTAGTCTGCGAAGGTATATTCGGGAGCGCTATGAGGCTTATGGTGAAAATGGAAATATGTTCAGATAGAAACTGGAAAGAAGCTTTTTGAGCAGTTGCTTAGTGACGTGGGCATTCCACTCACAGAGTAACACCTTTCTTCTCATAGAGGATTGAGGAATCCCTTTGTAGAAAAAGCTACCAAAGGACAATCTGGATTATATGGATGGTTATAGTGAAAAAGGAAATATCCTTAGACAAAAACTGGAAAGAAGCTTTTTGTGAAACTGCTTTGTGATAGATATGTTTATTGATCTCACATAGATGAAACTTTCTTTATATTATGCATTTTGGAAACTCCATTATGAATGGGACATTCGGGAGCACATTCAGGCGTATGATGAAAATGGAAATACCTTCAGATAAAAACTGGAGAGTAGCTTTCTGAGAAACTGCTTTGTGATGTATGCATTCCACTCAGGGAGTTATACTTCTTTTCTCATGAAGGCAGTGTTTGAACACTGTTCCTCTAAAACGGAAAAAGTGATATTTCGGAGCGCATTGAAGACTACGGTGAAATGTGAAATATCGTCAAATAAAACCCAGAAAGAAGCATTCCAAAAAACTGTTCTCTGATATGTGCGCTCTATTTACAGAGTTAAAGCTTACTGTACATCGCCCAGTTTGGAAAACCTGTCTTTGAGGAATCTGCGAAGGGATATTAACTGGCCCCCAGAGGCCTGTGGTGAGCAAGGAAATGTCTTCCGATGAAACCTGGAGAGAAGCTTTCTGAGCAACTGCTTAGTGATGTGTGTATTCATCTCATAGAGTTAAATCATTCTTTGGATTGAGCAGTTTGAAATCACTGTTTCTGTGGAATCTGAGGAAGGACATTTGGGAATGCTCTTTAGAATATGGAGAAAGAAATACCCTCAGATAGAAACCAGAAGGAAGCTTTCTGTGAACCTGCTATATGTCGTGTGAATTCCTCTCGCTCAGTTAAGCTTCACTTTTCAATGAGCAATTTTCTAACACTGTTTATATTTAGCATGCAAAGGGATATTCGGAAGTGTCTTGAGGCTTATGGTGAAAAAGGAAATATGTTCAGATAGAAACTGGAAAGAAGCTTTCTGATGAACTGCTTTGTGACGTGTGTATTCCACTCACAATGTTATACCTCTCTTCTCATACAACATCGGGGAAACCCCTGTTGGAGAAAAAGGTACCAAGCGCTATTCGGGAGCATATTGATGCCTATGGTGAAAAGGGAAATAATCTCATACAAAAACTGTAAGGAAGCTTTCTGTGAAACTGCTCTGTGATATGTATATTCATCTCACATAGATAAAGCTTTCTTTACATTACGCAGCTTAGATAGTCTGTCACGGACGGATACGCGAAGGGACATTCATGAGCACATTCAGTACTATGGTGAAAAAGGAAATATCTTCAGATAAACTCTGGGAAGGAGTTTTCTGTGAATCTGCTTTTTGCTATATTTATTCATTTCACATAGATGAAGCTATCTTTACATTACACAGCTTGGAAACTCTATCATGGACGGATCCGCGAAGGAATATTCGGGATGGCATTCAGGATTTTGGTGAAAAAGGAAGTATCTTCAGATAAAAACTGGAGAGAAGCTTTCTGAGAAACTGCTTTGTGATGTGTGCATTCCACTCAGCGAGTTATACCTCTTCTCTCATAAAGCAGTGTTTGAACACTATTAGTGTAAAACTGAAAAAGTGATATTTCAGAGCACATTGAAGACTATGGCGAAAAGTGAAATATCCTCAAATAAAACCCAGAAAGAAGCGTTCCAACAAACTACTCTCTGATATGTGCATTCATTTCAAAGAGTTAAAGCTTACTCTACATTGCCCAGTTTGGAAACTCTATCTTTGAGGAATCTGCAAAGGGATATTAAGTGGTGTCCGGAGGCCTGTGGTGGGCAAGGAAATGTCTTCCGTTGAAAACTGGAGAGAAGCTTTCTGAGAAACTTCTTTGTGATGTGTGTGTTATTATTATAGAGTTAAATCATTCATTGGATTGAGCAGTTTGAAATCACTGTTACTATGGAACCTGAGAAAGGACATTTGGGAACGCTTTTTAGAATATGCTGAAAAAGGAATACCCTCAGATAGAAACCTGAAGGAAGCTTTCTGTGAAACTGCTCTGTGTCGAGTGAATTCCAAATGCAAAGTTAAGATTCTCTTTTTGTTGAGTAGTATTCTAACACTATTTTTGCTTAGCCTGCGAAAGGATATTCGGGAGCACTATGAGGCTTATGGTGAAAACGGAAATATCTTCAGATAGAAACTGGGGAGAAGTTATCCAAGAAGCTGCTTTGTGACATGTGCATTCCACTCCCAGAGTTATACCTTTCTTCTCATAGAGGATTGGGGAATCAATTTTGGAGAAAAAATTATCAAGGGACATTCGGCAGGTAATAGATGGCTAGGGTGAAAAAGGAAATATCCTCAGACAAAAACTGGAAAGAAGCTTTTTGTGAAACTGCTTTGTAATAGATATGTTTGTTAATCTCACTTAGATAAAACTTTCTTTATAAGACACAGTTTGGAAGCTCGCATGGATGGATCCACGAGGTGACATTCTGGAGCACCTTCAGGCCTATTGTGAAAAATTAAATATCTTGACGTAAAAACTGGACAGAAGCTTTCTGAGAAACTGCTCTGTGATGTGTGCATTCCACTAAGGGAATTATATCTCTTTTCTCATAAGACAGTGTTTGAACACTGTTTCTGTAGAACTGAAAAAGTGATAATGTCTCAGCGCATTAAAGACTATGGCAAAAAGTGAAATATTCTCAAATAAAACCTGGAAAGAAGCGTTCCAAGAAATGCTTTGTGATATGTGCATTCATTTCACAGAGTTAAAGTGTACTCTACCTTGTCCAGTTTGGAAACTCTGTCTTTGAGTAATCTGCAAAAAGATATTAAGTGGCACCCTGGAGTCCTGTGGTGAGCATGGCAATGTCTTCCATTGAAAACTGAAGAGAAGTTTTCTGAGCAACTACTTTGTGATGTGTGTATTCACCTCATAGAGTTAAACCATTCCTTGGATTGAGCAGTTTGAAATCACTATTTCGTTGGAATCTGAGAAAGGACATTTGGGAACCCTCTTTAGAACATAGAGAAAGAAATATCCTCAAATGAAAACTAGAAGAAAGCTTTCTGTGAAACTGCTATGTGTTGCGTGAATTCCTCTCACTCAGTTAAGCTTCTCTTTTCATTGAGCAGTTTTCTAACACTGTTTATATTTAGCGTGCGAAGGGATATTCGAGAGCACTTTGAGGCTTAGGGTAAAATCGAAAATATCTTCAGATGGATGCCGGAGAGAAGTTTTCCGAGGAGCTGCTTTGTGACGTGTGCATTCCACCACAGAGTTATACCTTTCTTCTCATAGAGGATTGGGGAATCGTTTTTGGAGAAAAAACTACCAAGGGACATTAGGGAGTATATGAACGACTATGGTGAAAAAGGAAATATCCTCAGTCAAAAACTGAATAGAAGCTTTCTATGAAAATGCTTTGTGATAGTTACGTTTATTGATCTCACATAGAAAATCTTTCTTCATATTACGCAGTTTGGAAAATCAATCATGGACGAATCCGCAAATGGACATTCGGTAGTACATTCAGGCCTATGGTGAAAAAGGAAATATCTTCAGATAAAAATTGGAGACAAGGTTTCTGAGAAACTGCTTTGTGATGTGTGCATTCCACTCAGGTATTTATACCTCTTTTCTCATAAGACAGTGTTTGTACACTAACTGTGAAAAAGAAAAAGTGATATTTTGAAGCGTGTTGAAGACTATGGCGAAACGCGAAGTATCCTCAAATAAAACCGAGAAAGAAGCGTTCCAAGAAACTGCTCTGGGATATGTGCATTCATTTCACAGAGGTAAACATTACTCTACGTTACCCAGCTTGGAAACTCTGCGTTTGAGGAATCTGCGAAGGAATATTAAGTGGCGCCCTGTGGCTTGTGGTAAGGAAGGAAACGTCTTCCATTGAAAACTGGAGAGAAGCTTTCTGAGCAACTGCTTTGTGATGTGTGTATTCATCTCATAGAGTTAAACTACACTTTGGATTGTGCAGTTTGAAATCACTGCTTCTGTGGATTCTGAGGAAGGACATTTGGGAATGCTCTTTTGAATATGTAGAAAGAAATATCCTCAGATAAAAACGAGAAGGAAGCTTTCTGTGAAGCTGCATATGTGTCATGTGAATTCGTCTCACTCGGCTAAGCTTCTCTTTTCATTGAGCAGTTTTCTAACACTGTTTATGTTTCGAGCAAGAGGGATATTCAGGAGGACTTTGAGGCTTACGTTGAAAAAGGAAATATGTTCAGATAGAAACTGGAGAGAAACTTTCCAATGAACTGCTTTGTGACGTGCGCATTCCACTCACAGGGTTATACCTCTCTTATTATACAGCATCAGGGAAATCCTCTTGGAGAAAAAGGTACCAAGGGACATTCAGGGACATATTGATGCCTGAGGTGAAAAGGAAAATGGCCTCAGACAAAAACTGGAGAGAAGCTTTCTGTGCAACTGCTCTGTGATATATGTACTCATCTCACAGAGATAAAGCTTTCCTTACATTACGCAGCTTGGAAACTCTGTCATGGACAGATCCGTGAAGAGACATTCGGGAGCACATTCAGGACTATGGGGAAAAAGGAAATATCTTCAGATAAAAACTGGAAAGAAGCTTTCTGTGAATCTGATTGTTGCTATGTTTATTCATCTCACATAGATAAAGCTTTCTTTACATTACACAGCTTGGAAACTCCATCATGGACGGATCTGCAAAGGAATATTCGGGATGGCATTGAAGATTTTGGTGAAACAGGAAATATCTTCAGATAAAAACTGGAGAGAAGCTTTCTGAGAAACTGCTCTGTGGTGTGTGCATTCCACTCAGGGTGTTATACCTCTTTTCTCATTAGACAATGTTTGAATACTGTTCCTGTAAAACTGAAAAAGTGATATTTCAGAGCGCAAAAAGTGGCAAAAAAGACTGTGGCAAAAAGTGAAATATCCTGAAATAAAACCCAAGAAGAAGCGTTGCAAGAAACTGCTCTCGGATATGTGCATTCATTTCACAGCGTTAATGCTTATGCAACATTGCCGAGTTTGGAAGCTCTGTCTTTGAGGATTCTGTGAAGGGATATTAAGTGGCGCTGGAGGCCTGTGGTGAGCAAGGAAAGGTCTTCCGATGAAAACTGGAGAGAAGGTTTCTGAGCAACTACTTTGTGATGTGTGTATTTATCTCATAGAATTAAACCATTATTGGGATCGAGCAGTTTGAAATCACTGCTTCTGTGGAATCTGAGGAGGTACATTTGGGAACGATCTTTAGAATATGGAGGAAGAAATATCTTCAGGTAAAAACCAGAAGGAAGCTGTCTGTGAAACTGCTATGTGTCTTGTGAATTCCTCGTGCTTAGTTTGGCTTCTCTTTTCATTGAGAGTTTTCGAACACTGTTTATGTTCAGCGTACGAAGGGATATTCGGGAGTGCTTTGAGGCTTACCGTAAAAAGGAAATATTTTCAGAGAGAAACTGGAGAGATGCTGTCCGAGGAACTGCTTTGTGACGTGTGTATTCCATTCACAGTGTTATACCTCTTTTCTCATACAGCATCGGGGAAACCCTTTCTGTGAAACTGTTCTGTGATATGTGTGTTTATTTCACATAGATAAATTTCTTTCTTTACATTAGACTACTTGGAAACTCTGCCATGGACGGATTTGTGAGGGGATATCCGGGAACACATTGAGGACTACAGTGAAAAAGGAAATACCTTCAGATAAAAACTGGAAGGAAGCTTTCTGTTAATCTGCTTTTTGCTATGTTTATTCATCTCCCATAGATAAAACGTTTCTTATATTATGCAGTTTGAAAACTCCGTCATGGATGGATCCTCGAAGGGACATTCAGAACCACATTCAGGCCTATGGTGAAAAAGGACATATCTTCAGATAAAAACTGGAGAGAAGCTTTCTGAGAAACAGCTTTGTGATGTGTGTATTCATCTCATAGAGTTAATGCATTCTTTGGATTGAGCAGTTTGGAATCACTGGTTCTGTGGAATCTGAGGAAGGACATTTGGGAACGCTCTTTAGAATATGGAGAAAGAATCTTATCCTCAGATAAGAACCAGAAGGAAGCATTCTGTGAAACCGCTATGTGTCATGTGAATTCCTCTCACTCAGTTAAGCTTCTGTTTTCAATGACAGTTTCTAACACTGTTTATGTTTAGCGTGCGAAGGGATATTCGGGAGTGCTTTGAGGCTTATGGTGAAAAAGGAAATATGTTCAGATGGAAACTGGAGAGAAGCCTTCTGAGGAACTGCTTTGTGACGTGCGCATTCCCCTCACAGGTTATACCTCTTTTCTCATACAGCATCGGGGAAACTCTTTTGGAGAAAAAGGTACCAAGTGATATTCGAGAGCATATTGACTCCTATGGTGAAATGGGAAATAGACTCACAAAAAACCCGGAAGGACGCTTTCTGTGAAACTGCTGTGTGATATGTGTATTCATCTGACATAGGTAAAGTATTCTTTATATTACACAGCTTGGAAACTCTGTCATGTACGAATCCGTGAAGGGACTTTCGGGAGCACATTCAGGACTATGGTGAAAAAGGAAATACATTCAAATAAACACTGGAAAGAAGGTTTCTGTGAATCTGTTTTTTGCTATGTTTATTCATTTCACATAGATAAAACTTTCTTTACATTGCCCAGCTTGGAAACTCCATCATGGATGGATCCGCCAAGGGATATTCAGGAGCACTTTCAGGTCTATGGTGAAAAAGGAAATATCTTCAGATAAAAACTGGAGAGAAGTTTTCTGAGCAACTGCTTTGTGATGTGTGTATTCATCTCATAGAGTTTGATCATTCTTTTTATTGAGCAGTTTGAAAGCACTCTTTCTGTGGAACCTGAGAAAGGCATTTGGGAATGAGCTTTAGAATATGCTGAAAAAGAAATACCCTCAGATAAAAACCAGAAGGAAATATTCTGTGAAACTGTTCTGTGTCGTGTGAATGCCACTCACACAGTTCAGTTTCTCTTTTCATTGAGCAGTATTCTAACACTGTTTTTGTTTATCCTGTGAAGAGATATTGGGGAACACTTTGAGGCTTATGGTGAAATAGAAAATATGTTCAGATAGAAACTGGAGAGAAGCTTTCCGAGGAACTGCTTTGTGACGTGTGCATTCCACTCACAGTGTTATACCTCTCTTCTCATACAGCATTGGGGAAACCCTTTTGGAGAAAAGATAACAAGGGATATTTGGGGGCATATTGACGCCTATGGTGAAAATTGAAATAGCCTCAGACAAAAACTGGAAAGAAGCTTTCTGTGAAACTGCTCTTGTATATGTTTATTCATGTCACATAGATAAAGCTTTCTTTACATTACGTAGCTTGGAAACTCCGTCATGGACGGATCCAGGAAGGGACATTCGGGAACACATTCAGGAGTATGGTGAAAAAGGAAATATCTTCAGATAAAAACTGGAAAGAAGCATTCTGTGTATCTGCTTTTTGATATGTTTATTCATCTGACATAGATAAAGCTTTCTTTACGCTGCATGGAAACTCCGTCATGGCAGGACCCGCGAAGAGATAAGTGGGATCACATTCAGGCCTATGGTGAAAAAGGAAATATCTTGAGATAAAAACTGTAGAGATGCTTTCTGAGAAACTGCTCTGTGATGTGTGCATTCCACTCAGGAAGTTATACCTCTTTTCTCATAAGGCAATGTTTGAACACTGTTCCTGTAAAACTGAAAATGTGATATTTCAGAGAGCATTGAAGACTGTGGCAAAAAGTGAAATATTCTCAAAGAAAACCCAGAAAGAAGCGTTCCAAGAACCTACTCTCTGATTTGTGCATTCACTTCACAGAGTTAAAGCTTACTCTACCTTGCCAAGTTTGGAAACTCTGTCTTTGAGGAATCTGCGAAGGGATATTAAGTGGTGCCCGGAGTCCTGTGGTGAGCAAGGAAATGCCTTCCGTTAAAAACTGGAGAGAAGCTTTCTGAGAAACTGCTTTGTGATGTGTGTATTCATATGATAGTGTTAAATCATTCTTTGGATTGAGCAGTGTGAAATCACTGTTTCTGTGGAACCTGAGAAAGGACATTTTGGAACACTCTTTAGAATATGCTGTAAAATAAATCCTCAGATAAAAAGTGGAAAGAAGCTTTCTGTGAAACTAGTCTGTGTCATGTGAATTGCACTCTTACGGTTCAACTTCTCTTTTCGTTGAGCAGTATTATAACACAGCTTTTGTTTAGTCTGCAAGGGATATTCAGGAGCACTGTGAGGCTTATGGTGGCAACGGAAATATCTTCAGATTTAAACTTGTGAGAAGATATCCTAGGAGCTGCTTTGTGACGTGTGCATTCTACTCACAGAGTTATACCTTTCTTCTCATAGAAGATTGAGGAATCCCTATTGGAGAAAAAGCTACCAAGCGACATTCGGGAGTATACAGACGGCAATGATGAAAAAGGAAATATCCTCAGACCAAAACTGGAAAGAAGCTTTCTGTGAAACTGCTCTGTGATATGTGTATTCATCTCACATAGGTAAAGTTTTCTTTACGTTACGCAGCTTGGAAACTCTATCATGGACGGATCCGCATAGGGACATTTGGGAGCACATTCAGGACTATGGCGAAAAAGGAAATATCTTCAGATGAAAACTGGAAAGAAGCTTTCTGTGAATCTGCTTCTCATTATGTTTATTCATCTCACATTGATACAGCTTTCCTTATATTACACAGCTTGAAAACTCTGTCATGGATGGATCCATGAAGGGACATTCAGGAGCACATTGAGGACTATGGTGAAAATGGAAATGTCTTCACATAAAAACTGCAGAGAAGCTTTCTTAGAAACTGCTTCCTGATGTGTGCATTCCACTCAGGCGGTTATACCTCTTTTCTCATATGACAGTGTTTGAACACTGTTCCTGTAAAATCGAAAAAGTGATATTTCAGAGCACATTGAATACACTGGTGAAAAGTGAAATATCCTCAAATAAAACCCAGAAAGAAGCGCTCAATGAAACTGGTCTCTCATATGTGCATTCATTTCACAGAGTTAAAGCTTACTCTACGTTGCTGGAAACTGTGTCTCTGAGGAATCTGAGAAGGGATACTAAGTGGCGCCCGGAGGCCTGTGTTGAGCAAGGAAATGACTTCCGATGAAAACTGGAGAGAAGCTTTCTGAGCAACTGCTTTGTGATGTGTGTATTCATCTCATAGAGTTAAACTACACTTTGGATTGTGCAGTTTGAAATCACTCCTTCTGTGGAATCTGAGGAAGGACCTTTGGGAGTGCTCTTTAGAATATGGAGAAAGAAATATCCTCAGATAAAAACCAGAAGGAAGCTTTCTGTGAATCTGTTATGTGTTGGTGAATTCCTCTCACTCAGTAAAGCTTCTCTTTTCATTGAGCAGTTTTCTAACACTGTTTAAGTTTAGTGTGCGAAGGGATATTCGGGATTGCTTTGAGGTTTACGGTGAAAAAGGATATATGTTCGGATGGGAACTGGAGAGAAGGTTTCCAAGGAACTAACTGCTTTGTGACGTGTGCATTTCACTCACAGTGTTATACCTCTCTTCTAATACAGCATTGGGGAAACCCTTTTGGAGAAAAAGATACCACGGGATATGCAGGAAAAACTGAAACCTATCTTGAAAACGGAAATAGCCTCAGACAAAAACTGGAAAGAAGCTTTCTGTGAAACTACTTTGTGATATATGTATTCATCTCACATAGATAAAGCTTTCTTTACATTACGCAGCTTGCAAACTCTGTCAAGGAAGTATCCGCGAAGGGACATTCAGGAGCACATTCAGGCCTATGGAGAAAAAGGAAATGTCGTCTCATAAAAACTGGAGAGAAGCTTTCTGAGAAACTGCTTTGTGGTGTGTGCATTCCACTCAGGGAGTTATACCACTTTTCTCATAAGGCAGTGTTTGAACACTGTTCCTGTAAAACCGAACAAGGAATATTTCGGAGTGCATTGAAGACTATGGTGAAAAGTGAAATATCCTCAATAAAACCCAGAAAGAAGCGGTCCAAAGATACTGCTCTCAGATTGTGCATTCATTTCACAGAGTTAAAGCTTATTCTATGTGTTCCAGTTTGGAAACTCTGTCTTTGAAGAATCTGTGAAGGGATATTAAGTGGCACCCAGAGGCCTGTGGTGAGCAAAGAAATGTCTTCCTTTGAAAACTGGAGAGAAGCTTTCTGAGCAACTGCTTTGTGATACGTGTCTTCATCTCATAGAGTTAAACTGTTCTTTGGATTGAGCAGTTTCAAATCACTGTTTCTGTGCAATCTGAGGAAGGACATTTGGGAATGGTCTTTAGAACATGGAGAATGAAATGTCTTCAGATAAAAACCAGAACGAAGCTCTCTGTGAAACTGCTATGTGCCCTGTGAATTCCTCTCACTCAATTAAGCTTCTCTTTTCATTGAGCAGTTTTCTAACACTGTGTTTAGCATGCGAAGGGATACTCGGGAGCGCTGTAAGGCTTACGGAGAAAAAGGAAATATGATCAGATAGAAACTGGAGAAAAGCTTTCCGAGGAATTGTTGTGACATGTGCATTCTATTCTCATTGTTATACCTCTATTCTCATACGGCATAGGAGAAGCACTTTTGGTGAAAAAGGTACCAAGGGATATTCAGGAGAAAATTGACGCCTATGGTGAAAAGGGAAATAGACTCACATAAAAAGTTTAAAGAAGCTTTCTGTGAAACTGCTCTGTGATATGTGTATTCATCTCACAGAGATAAAGCTTCCTTTACATGACGCAGCTTGGAAGCTCTGTTATGGATGGATCCGCGAAGGGACATTTGGGAGCACATTCAGGACTATGGTGAAAAAGGAAATATGTTCAGATAAACACTGGAAAGAAGCTTTCTCTGAATCTGTTTTTTGCTGTGTTTATTCATCTTACATAGATAAAGCTTTTTTTACATTACGCAGCTTGGAAACTCTGTCATGGATCGTTCCACGAAGGGATATTCAGAATCACATTCAGGCATATGGTGAAAAAAGAAATATCTTCAGGGAGTCATACCTCTTTTCCCATGATGCAGTGTTTGAATACTGTTCCTGTAAAATCGAAAAAGTGATATTTCAGAGCACATTGAAGAGTATGGGGAAGCATCTTCAGATAAAAACTGGAGAGAAGCTTTCTGAGAATCGGCTTTGTGATGTGTGCATTCCATTCAGGGAGTTATGCCTGTTTCTTATAAGGCAGTGGTTGAATACTGTTCCTGTAAAATGGAAAAAGTGATATTTTGGAGTGCCTTGAAGACTATGGTGAAACGAGAAATATCCTCAAAGAATACCCACTGTTTATGTTTGGAGTGGGAAGGGATATTCGGGAGCACGTTGATGCTTACAGTGAAAAAGGAAATATGTTCAGATAGAAACTGGAGAGAAGCTTTCTGAGGAGCTGCTTTGTGACATGTGCATTCCACTCACAGTGTTATACCTTTCTTCTCATAGAGGATTGGGGAATCCCTTTTGGAGGAAAAGCTACCAAGAGGCATTCGGGAGTATATGGACGGTTATGGTGAAAAAGGAAATATCCTCAGACAAAAACTGGAAAGAAGTTTTCTGTGAAACTGCTTTGTGATAGATATGTTTATTCATCTAACATAGATAAAACTTTCTTTATATTATGCAGTTTGGAAACTCTGTCATGGACGGATCCGTGAATGGACATTCGGCAGCACATTCAGGACTGTGGTGAAAAATGAAATATCTTCAGATATAAACTGGAGAGAAACTTTCTGAGAAACTGCTTTGTGATGTGTGCATTCCACTTAGGATGTTATACCTCTTTTCTCGTACGGCAATGTTTGAACACTTTTCCTGTAAAACCGAAAAAGTGATAATTTTGAGCGCATTGAAAACTATTGCGACAAGTGAAATATCCTCAAATAAAATTCAGAAAGAACTGTTCCAAGAAACTGCTCTCTGATACGTGCATTCATTGCACAGAGTTAAGGCTTACTCTATCTTGCTCACTTTGGGAACTCTGTCTTGATGAAAACTGGAGAGAAGCTTTCTGAGCAACTGCTTTGTGATGTATGTGTTCATCTCATAGAGTTAATCCATTGTTTGGATTGAGCAGTTTGAAATCACTGTTTCTGTGGAATCTGAGGAAGGATATTTGGGAACGCTCTTTAGAATATGGGGAAAGAAATATCCTCCGATAAAAACAAGAAGCACTCTCTCTTAGAAACTGCTATGTGTCATGTGAATTTCTCTCACTCAGTTTAGCTTCTCTTTTCATTGTGCAGTATGCTAACACTGTTTATATTAACGTGTGAAGGGATATTTCTTTTCTCATAAGACAGTGTTTGAACACTGTTCCCGTAAAACTGAAAAAGTGATATTTCTGAGGGCATTAAAGACTCTGGCGAAAAGTGAAATATCCTCAAATAAAACCCGGAAAGAAGCATTCCAAGAAACTGCTTTCTGATATGTGCAGTAATTTCACAGAGTTAAAGCTTACTCTACGTTGCCCAGTTTGGAAACTCTGTCTTTGAGCATTCTGCAAAGGGATATTAACTGGCGCCTGGAGGCCTGTGGTGAGCTAGGAAATGTCTTCCGATGAAAACTGGAGAAAAGCTTTCTGAGCAACTGCTTTGTGATGTGTGTATTCATCTCACAAAGTTAAACCATTCTTTGGATTGAGCAGTTTGAAATCAGTGTTTCTGTGGAATCTGAGGAAGGACATTTGGGAACGCTCTTTAGAATATGCAGAAATAAAAATCCTCAGATAAAAAGCAGAAGGAAGCTTTCTGTGAAACTGCTCTGTGTCGTGTGAATTCCTCTTGCTCAGTTAAGCTTCTCTTTTCATTGAGCTGTTTTCTATCACTGTTGAAGTTCAGCATGCGAAGGGATATTCGGGAGCGCTTTGAGGCTTATGGTGAAAAAGGAAATATGTTCAGAAGGAAACTGGAGAGAAGCTTTCCGAGGATCTGTTTCATGACGTGTGCATTCCCCTCACATTGTTATATCTCCCTTTTCATACAGTATTGGGGAAATTCTTTTGGAGAAGAAGTTACCAAGGGATATTCGGGGTCATATTGATGCCTACAGTGAAAAGGGAAATATCCTCATACTAAAACTGGAAGGAAGCTTTCTGTGACTCTGTTTTGTGATAGATATATTTATTCATCTCACATGGATAAAAATTTCTTTACACTACACAGCTTGGGATCTCTGTCATGGACGGTGTCGCGAAAGGCCATTCGGGAGCACACTAGGACTATGGTGAAAAAGGAAATATCTTCAGATAAAAACTGGAAAGGAGATTTCTGTGAATCTGCCTTTTGCTATTTTATTCATCTCACATAGATAAAGCTTTCTTTACATTATGCAGCTTGTAAACACTGTCATGAACGGATCCGCGAAGGGACATTTGGGAGCACCTTCAAGACGATGGTGAAAATGGAAATATCTTCAGATAAAAACTAGAAAGAAGGTTTCTGAGAAACTACTTTGTGATGTGTGCATTCCACTTAGGGAGTTGTACCTCTTTTCTCATAAGGCAATGTTTGAACACACTTCCTGTGAAACCGAAAAAGTGATATTTCGGAGTGCGTTGAAGACTATGGCAAAAAGTGAAATATCCTCAAATAAAACGAAGAAAGAAGGGTTCCAAGAAACTGTTCTCTGATATGTGCATTCATTTCACAGTGTTAAAGCTT
Organism: Mandrillus leucophaeus; assembly: GCF_000951045.1. NCBI lineage: Eukaryota > Metazoa > Chordata > Mammalia > Primates > Cercopithecidae > Mandrillus > Mandrillus leucophaeus. Next base: position 111,887 of record NW_012101730.1, read on the forward strand.
AGTCTTCATTGCCCAGTTTGGAAACTCTGTCTTTAAGGAATCTGTGAAGGGATATTAATTGACACCCAGAGATTTGTGATGAGCAAGGAAATGTCTTCTGTTGAAAACTGGAGAGAAGCTTTCTGAGCAACTGCTTTGTGATGTGTGTGTTCATCTCATAGAGTTAAACCATTCTTTGGATTGAGCAGTTTGAAATCACTGTTTCTGTGAAATCTAGGGAAGGACATTTTGAAATGCTCTTTAGATTATGTAGAAGGAAATATCTTCAGATGAAAACCAGAAGGAAGGTTTCTGTGAAACTGCTCTGTGTCATGTGAATTCCACTCGCACAATTAAGCTTCTCTTTTCATTGAACAGTATTCTATCACTGTTTTTGTTTAGTCTGCCAAGGAATATTCGGAAGCACTTTGAAGTTTATGGTGAAAACGGAAATAACTTCAGACAGAAACTGGAGAGAAGCTTTCCAAGGAGCTGCTTTGTGACGTGTGCATTCCACTCACAGAGTTAAACCTTTCTTCTCATAGAGGATTGGGGAACCCCTTTTGGAGAAAAAGCTACCAAGGAACATTAAGGTGTATATGGACGGCTATGGTGAAAAAGGAAATATCCTCGGACAAAAAGTGGAAAGAAGCTTTCTGTAAAACGGCTTTGTGATAGATTTGTTTGTTCATCTCACATAAATAAAACTTTCTTTATATTATGCAGTTTGAGATCTCCATCATGGACGGATCCACGAAGGGACATTCGGAAACACCTTCATTACTGTGGTGGAAAATAAATATCTTCAGATGAAAACCTCAGAGAAGCTTTCTGAGAAACTGCTTTGTGATGTGTGCATTTCACTCAGGGAGTTATACCTCTTTTCTCATAAGGCAGTGTTTGAACACTGTTCTGGTAAAACCGAAAAAGTGTTATTTCGCAGCGCATTGAAACTATATCGAAAAGAGAAATGTCCTCAAATAAAACACAGAAAGAAGCGTTCCAAGAAACTGCTCTGTGATACGTGAATTCATTTCACAGAGTTAAAGCTTATTCTACATTGTCCAGTTGGGAAACTCTGTCTTTGAGGAATATGCGATAGGATATGAAGTCGCCCCCGAAGGCCTGTGGTGAGCAAGGAAATGTATTCCGTTGAAAACTTGAGAGAAGGTTTCTGAGCAAGTGCTTTGTGACGTGTGTGTTCATCTCATAGAGTTAAATCATTCTTTGGATTGAGCAGTTTGAAATGACTGTTTCTGTGGAATCTGAGAAAGGACATTTTGGAACGCTCTTCAGAATATGGAGAAAGTAATATCATCAGATAAAAACCAGAAAGAAGCTTTCTATGAAACTGCTATGTGTCCTGTGAATTCCTCTCGGTCAGTAAAGCTTCTGATTTCATTGAGCAGTTTTCTAACTCTGTTTATGTTTTGCGTTCGAACAGATAATCCAGAGCACTATGATGCTTATAGTGAAAAAGGAAATATGTTGAGATAGAAACTGGAGAGAAGCTTTCCGAGGAGCTGCTTTGTGACGTGTGCATTCCACTCACAGTGTTATACCTCTCTTCTCATACAGCATTGGGGAAACCCTTTCAGTTAAAGAGTACAAGGAATACTCGGGAGCATGTTGACACTTATTGTGAAAAGGGAAATAGCCTCAGACAAAAACTGGAAGGAAGCTTTTGGTGAAACTGCTCTGTGATATGTGTATTCATTCCTCATAGATAAAGCTTTCTTCACATTACGCAGCTTGGAAACTCTGTAATGGACGGGTCCGCGAAGGGACATTCGGTGCACATTCAGGATTATGGTGAATAAGGAAATATTTTCAGATGAAAACTGCAAAGAAGCTTTCTGTGAATCTGCTTTTTGCTATGTTTATTCATCTCACATAGATAAAGTTCTCTTTACATTACGTAGCTTACAAACTCCGTCACGGACGGATCCGTGAAGGGACTCTCAGGAGCACCTTCAGGCGTATGGTGAAAAAGGAAATATCTTCAGACAAAGACTGGAGAGAAGCTTTCTGAGAAACTGCTTTGTGATGTGTGCATTCCACTCAGTGAGTTATACCTCTTTTCTCATAAGGCAGTGTTTGTACACTGTTCCTGTAAATTCGAAAATGTGATATTAAGAAGTGCATTGAAGACTATGGCGAAAAGTGAAATATCCTCAAATGAAACCCAAAAAGACGCGTTCCCAGAAACTGCTCTCTGTATGTGCATTCATTTCAGAGAGTTAAAGCTTATTTCTACATTGCCCAGTTTGGAAACTCTGTCTTTGAGGAATCTGCGAGGGGATATTAGGTGGCGCTTGGAGGCCTGCGGTGAGCAAGGAATGGTCCTCCAATGAAAACTGGAGAGAAGCTTTCTGAACAACTGCTTTGGATGTGTGTATTCATCTCATAGAGTTAAACCATTCTTTGAATTGAGCAGTTTGGAATCACTGTTTCTGTGGAATCTGAGGAAGGGCATTTGGGAATGCTCTTTAGAATACAAAGAAAGAAATATCCTCAAATAAAAACCAGAAGGAAGCTTTCTGTGAAACTGCTATGTTTCATGTGAATTTCTCTCAGTCAGTTAAGTTTCTCTTTTCATTGACTAGTTTTCTAACAATGTTTATGTTTAGCGTGCGAAGGGATACTGGGGAGTGCTTTGAGGTTTACGGTGAAAAAGGAAATATGTTCATATAGAAACTGGAGAGAAGCTTTCCGAGGAAATGCTTTGTGACTTGTGCATTCCGCTCACTGTGTTATACCTCTCTTCTCAAACAGCATCGGAGAAACCCTTTTGGAGAGAAATTTACCAAGGTATATTAGGGAGCATATTGACGCCTATGGTGAAAAGGGAAATAGACTTAGATAAAAATTGGAAAGAATCTTTCTGTGAAACTGCTCTGTGATATGTGTATTCATCTCACATAGGTAAAGTGTTCTTTGTATTACGCAGCTTGGAAACTCTGTCATGGACGTATCCGCAAAGGGACATTAGGGAGCACATTCCGGACTGTGGTATTAAAGGAAATATCTTCTGATAAACACTGGAAAGAAGCTTTCTGGGAATCTGTTTTTTGCTATGTTTATTCATCTCACATAGATAAAGCTTTCTTTACATTGTGCAGCTTGGAAACTCTGTCATGGACGGATCTGTGAAGGGACATTCAGGAACACATTCAGGACTATGGTGAAAAAGGAAATATCTTCAGATAAAAATTGGAGAGAATCTTTCTGAGAAACTGTTTTGTGATGTGTGCATTCCACTCCGGGAGTTATATCTCTTTTCATATAAGGCAGTGTTTGAACATTGTTCTTGTAAAACCGAAAATGTGATATTTTGGAGCGCATTGAAGACTGTGGTGAAAAGTTAACTATCCCCTAAAAAAACCCAGAAAGATGCATTCCAAGAAACTGTTTTCTGATATGTCTGTTCAATTCACAGAGTTAAAGCTTACTTTACATTGCCCAGTTTGGAAACTCTGTCTTTGAGGAATCTGCGAAGGGAGTATATTCGGAGTATATGGACGGCTATGCTAAAAAAGGAAATATCCTCAGACAATAAATGGAAAGTAGCTTTCTGAGAAACTGCTTTGTGATATGTGCATTCCACTCAGAGAGTTATACCTCTTTTCTCATAAGGTGGTGTTTGAACACTGTTCCTGTAAAACCGAAAAGGTGGTATTTTGCTGTGCATTGAAGACTATGGCTAAAAGTTAATTATCCTCAAATAAAACCCAGAAAGAAGCGTTCCAGAAAACTGTTCTCTGATATATGCATTCATTTCACACAGTTAAAGCTTACTCTATATTGCTCAGTTTGGAAACTCTGTCTTTGAGGTATCTGCGAAGGGATATTTACTGGCACCTGGAGGCCTGTGGTGAGCTACGACATGTCTTCCGATGAAAACTGGAGAGAAGGTTTCTGAGCAACTGCTTTGTGATGTGCATATTCATCTCATAGAGTTAAACCATTCTTTGGATTGAGCGGGTTGAAATCACTGTTTCTGTGGAATCTGAGGAAGTACATTTGGGAACACTTTTTAGAATTTGGAGAAAGAAATATCCTCAGATAAAAACCAGAAGGAAGCTTTCTGTGAAACTTCTCAGTGTCGTGTGAATTACTATACCTCAGTTAAGCTTCTATTTTCATGGAGCAGTTTTCTAACACTGTTTATGTTTAACGTTCGAAGGGATATTCGGGAGTGCTTTGAGGCTTATGGCGAAAAAGGAAATATGTTCAGATAGAAACTGAGAGAAACTTTCTGAGGAACTGCGTTGTGACGTGTGCATTCCACTCACAGAGTTATACCTTTCTCCTCATAGAGTATTAGGGAATCCCTTTTGGAGAAAAAGCTACCAAGGAACATTCAGGACTATAAGGACGGCTATGGTGAAAAAGGAAATATCCTCAGACAAAAACTGGAAAGAAGCTTTCTGTGAAACTGCTTTGTGATAGATATGTTTATTCAGCTCACATAGATATAACTGTTTATATTACGCAATTTGGAAACTCCATCATGGACGGATTCGCAAAGGGACTGTCGGGTACACATTCAGGACTATATTGAAAATGGAAATATCTTCAGATAAAAACTGGAGAGAATCTTTCTGAGAAACTGCTTTGTGATGTGTGCATTCCACTCAGGGAGTTATACCTCTTTTCTCTTAGGCAGTGTTTGAGCACTGTTCCTTTGAAACCCAAAAAGTGATGTTTCGGAGTGCATTGAAGACTATGGCAAAAGGTGAAATATCCTCAAATAAAACCAGGAAAGAAGCATTCCAAGAAACTGCTTTCTGATATGTGCATTCATTTCGCAGAGTTAAAGCTTACTCCACATTGACCAGTATGGAAAACCTGTCTTTGAGGATTTTGTGAAGGGATATTTCGTGCCACCCATAGGCCTGTGGTGAGCAAGGAAACGTCTTCCATTGAAAACTGGAGAGAAGCTCTCTGAGCAACTGCTTTGTGACATGCGTATTCATCTCATAGAGTTAAATCATTCTTGTATTGAGCAGTTTGAAATAACTGTTTCTGTGAAACCTGAGACAGAACATTTGGGAATGCTCCTTAGACTATGCTGAAAAAGAAACATTCTCTAATAAAAACCAGAAAAAGTTTTCTGTGAAACTGCTCCGTGTTGTGTGAATTCTACTCACACACTTAAGCTTCTCTTTTCATTGAGCAGTAATCTAACACTGTGTTTAGCCTGCGAAGGGATATTCGGGAGCACTTTGAGGCTTATGGTGAAAACGGAAATATCTTCAGATAGAAACTGGAGAGAAGCTTTCTGTGGAGCTGCATGTGACGTATGCATTCCACTCACAGAGTTATACCTTTCTTCACATAGAGGATTGGTGAATCACTTTTGGAGAAAAAGGTACGAAGGTACATTTGGGAATATATGTACGGATATGGTGATAAAGGAAATATCCTCAGACAGAAACTGGAAAGAAGATTTCTGTGAAGCTGTTTTGTGATAGATATGTTCATTCATCTCATATAGATAAAACTTTCCTTATATTATGCAGTTTGGAAACTCCATCATGGATGGATCCGCTAAGGAACATTCGGGGACACAATCAAGCCTATGGTGAAAAAGGAAAAATCTTCAGATAACACATGGAAGGAAGCTTTCTGTGAATCTGCTTTTTCCTATGTTTATTCATCTCACATAGATAAAACTTTCTTTATATTACGCAGTTTGGAAACTCTGTCATGGATGGATCCGCGAAGGGACATTCAGAAGCACATTCAGGACTGTGGTGAAAAAGGAAATATCTTCAGATAAAAACTGGACAGAAGCTTTCTGAGAAACTGTTTTGTGACGTGTGCATTCCACTCAGTGAATTATACCTCTTTTCTCATAAAGCAGGGATGAACTTTGTTCCTGTAAAACTGAAAAAGTGATATTTCGCAGAGCATTGACCCTATAGCAAAAAGTGAAATGTCCTCAAATAAAACACAGAAAAGCGCATTCCAAGAAACTGCTCTGTGATACTTGCATTCATTTCACAGAGGTAAAGCTTACTCTACATTGTCCAGTTGGGAAACTCTGTCTCTGAGGAATATGCGAAAGGATATTAAGTCGTGCCTGGAGGCCTGTGTTGAACAAGAAAACGTCTTCCGTTGAAAACTGGAGAGAAGCTTTCTGAGCAACTGCTTTGTGACGTCTGTATTCATCTCATAGAGTTAAATCATTCTTTGGATTGAGCAGTTTGAAATGACTGTTTCTGTGGAATCTGAGGAAGTACATTTGGGAACACTTTTTAGAATATGGAGAAAGTAATATCCTCAGATAAATCCAGAAAGAGAAGTCAAATAATACTGGGCGGAGCAAGATGGCTGAATAGGAACAGCTCCAGTCTCCAAATCCCAGCGCAAGCGACACAGAAGACAGGTGATTTCTGCATTTTCAACTGAGGTTCTGGGTTCATATCACTAGGGAGTGCAGGACAGTTGGTGCTGATCAGCTGCTGCAGCCCGACTAGTGAGAGCTGAAGCAGGGCGAGGCAACGCCTCACCTGGGAAGTGCAAGGAGGAAGGGAATCGCTTTTCCTAGCCAGGGGAACTGAGACACACAACACCTGGAAAATCGGGTAACTCCCACCCCAATACTGTGCTCTACCAAGGATCTTAGAAAACAGGCACACCAGGACATTATATCCCACACATGGCCGGGAGGGTCTCACGACCTCAGAACCTTCCTCATTGCTAGCACAACAGTCTGTGATCTCCCAGCAAGGCAGCAGCGAGGCAGGGGAAGGGGCGCCTGCCATTGCTGAGGCTTAAGTAGATAAACATAGCCGCTGGGAAGCTCGAACTGGGTGGAGCTCACAGCAGCTCAAAGAGTCCTGCCTGTCTCTGTAGACTCCACCTCTGGGGACAGGGTACAGCTAAACAACAACAACAACAT
>NW_012101730.1:121306-127784 GCF_000951045.1 Mandrillus leucophaeus
TTAATGCCTTACAAATTAAATGTTTAAAAGAAATGAAAGCTGCCATTTCTAACTATGAACCCCTATCCTTGGTCTTCTTAATATTTTTTCATCAGAAAATTTGATAATTTCTATAGACTGGAAGACTTTGGGGAAGGCTTTTCTTGATCGTTCTCAGTGGTTACAATTACACAGCTGGTAAATAAACAAGACTCATGTACAGGCTAAAAAAAATGTTATGTGTAATCCCCCAGGAGCCACTGAGAAACAACTCACAGGCACGGGCCAATATACTACTCTTAGTGCTCAGGCTGGTCTAAAAGATGTTGCCTTTACTCAAATCAAGACTTTGTTTTTCAGGGCCTAAAATAAGGTAAAGATAACAGGAAAATCTTCCCTTTCCTCTGTGAAGATTTTACTGGACACAAATAAACAATATTCAGATTTCGTAGCCCGTCTTCAGGATGCTGTCTTAAAAATTGGGGGTGCTGACCTTGCTTCAAAAGTTTTGTTACAAACGTTGTCTTTTAAAAATGCTTATACTAACTGCCAAAAATTGTTAAAATCGTTAAAGACCAATGGGGCCAATTTAGATAAATATATTAAAACTTGTGTTAGTGTTGGAGGGGCTATTTATAATACTCAATTATTTACTGAAACTTTGTCTAAAGCCTTAAAAAAAAATAACAAACAAGGTGTTTGCTTTCAGTGTGGTAAACCTAGACATTTCAAAAAAAAAGTCATGAAAATTGAACACTTTTATCCCTCAAGGCAGAAAGCTGCCTTCAGAGGTGTACAAATGTTGTGGTAAAGGTCGACATTAAACAAATAAATGTCATTTCAAAACTAATAAAAGTAAAAATTTACTGTCTCCTCTCCTGGAAAATGGGAACCGGGGCCCACAGGCTTGGGACCCCAACAATTTATGTCACCAGGTCTAAAAGTGTAGTTGGTTTATCAGTCTTTACAAATAAAAAATATAAAAAAAAAATACACAAACTAACTAGGTTTCTTGTAATAAATCACTAAACTAGTCAAAGGACCAAAAAATACAAGATCAACATAACTCTAAAAAATGTAAAATTATGGTTCTACACTTGTTACATTAAAGAACTAAAATTAATAAACGTAATATTAACAATAATAACAGTAATAATAGCCATAGTATACTGAGTACTTACTATGTGTCTACTACTGTAAAAAAATCTTCACTTACATTTAGTTCTTCCAACATCCCTTTAAAACTGACAAATTTTAAAATTATTACCATTTTGTAAACAAAAAAACAGAGTTAAGACAGTTTTATAAATTTATCCAAGGTCATATAACTATTATATTTTAAAAATATAACTTTCTGTCCCCAGAGCTTACATGCTTAACCCTTTCCTCTAGACTACTCTATAAAGTACAAAAATGATAGTCACCCTCCTTAAAATAATAAAAAAAAAAATCAATAACTAAGTAAAAGTTGTATCTCAACACCAGATCCAATCCCAATTTCAAGTATCTATTTAGCCTTAAGTAACATCACTGTGTTTTAAAAACCAAAATCCGTTAAGTATTTTGTGGTCCACCATTTTTTACAAAACAAATACTCTATTAAATAATAAACTACAAACTAAATTTCTGTACCTGTAATCACCTTATTTGTTTACAAATATTTGTTATTGACTAAATCTACATACAATACCCAGTGAACAATGGCCTACAACATCAAAAAATAAATTCAAGTCCTCCTTAAGGATCCCACACCTTACCCCAGTTTCTCAGCTTTATGTGACAACTAAGCAGAGCGCCACTGCTGACTTAGTTATTACTCAGCCTTATACTTTGTCTCCTAATAGAGAAGTATATAAATTAACTATTAAAAAGTGTGGCCCTTTGCCAAAAGGACATAATATTACTAATAAAATTCTTATTATGATTCAAGTCTCACAATTTATATGCCTAGAGACAGGAAAATGTATTCTCAATAGGGAGGGTTTAGTAACACAAAAAAAACTGTTTTTTGAAAAACTTTAGTTTCTAATCAAAAACCCTTATGTTCATTACACATTAATAAAATAGTTTTTAAAGAGTTAATTAATACGATGGTAAATATGTCTATTATTTGTTTAAATTAAAGGCCTATACAATAAAAAAAAAGACAAGTTTCAGTTATACTCACTGGCTTGGGTGCTACTTCTGTGGTTTATCAAAACGTAAAACCTTTAACCTGTGTCGGTCCTAAAGGTTAACAAGGTCAAGTGTTTTTATTTATTTTTATATTGTTCCTATCAATATTAATTTTTGGAAACAAAATCTTTCACAACAATTTACTACTTTTTTAAACATTCCTCATATTTCCTCAACTGCCAAAAATATAATGTTCAAAATGGGCTACAATCCTTTAAACTCATAGCCACCACTCCTATTTATGTAAAACAATAACCATTATTTAAAAAAATACTTAGGACTCTAAAAAAGTAAGTCAAAAAACAAATGACCAAAAAAAAAAAATAAAGCCACGTATTTCTACATAAAATTCCCGTCTTTGTCTTGTCTTAAAACTATAAATGTTTACATTAAACCTAAAAAAGTTTACAGCCTGGTCTTCCTAATCCTGCCCTTATCCCACAAAGTTAAAAATTAATGGTCATAGATCTCAAAAATTGTTTTTTCTCTATTCAGTTACAACATCTTTTTTCTATTCTAAAAAAAAACAGTCACTTGGACAACTCACGTCATTTAACTCCTTTGGCTTTACAGAAACTCCAACTCATGAAAAAACAACTTCAAAAGACTCATTTACATTATATCCTTCCCGATGTTCCCCTTTCCCTTTGTTTATTTCATACTTTACGTTCTCCTACAAAAATAATTCATCAGACCAATCGGCCACTAAAATGGATCTTTTTGTCCAATAAAACATCTAAACACTTGACTACTTATATCGATCGTTTAACTAAACTAATCATCAAAAAACGGCATCACTGTCAACAACTTTGGAAAGGAGACCCTTCCTTAATTATCTCTCAATTCACTCATAGTCAAATCATTTATCTTCTTACAACTTCTAATTCTTGACAAGAAACTTCATCAATCTTAAGTTACAGTTTATCCTTATCCCTCGGTACAACAAGAAAAATTGTTTACTATTCTCATAGTCTTACCTAATTTCCCTGCTACTGGTTGTAATATTGTTAGTGATTCTCAATATGCCATTTATGTTACTTCTTATATTTCTCAGGCCACTTTACCTCTTTGTGCTACTTCTTCTCTTCAAAAACTCTTTTCCTTGTTATTTTCTACTTTAAGCCAACGTCAAACTCCTTTATTCATCACTCATCTTCGTTCTCATTCTCAACTGCCTGGACCATTAGTTCATAAAAATACTCAAATTAATTCACTTCTAATTGGCCACTTACAGACTACAGAACAAAAACATACTCTACATCACACTAATAGTTCTGGCCTTCAACGACGGTTTCATTTAACTCGTAAATAAACTCGTTCTGTTATTCGAGCTTGTCCTTTCTGTACTCCTTTAAACATTCCATCCTTCCATCCTAAAGTTAACCCAAAAGGTACTCAAGTTAATCAAATTTGACAAACGAATGTTATACATATTCCTTCTTTTAAACGATTAAAGTATATTCATCATACCATTAATACTTTTTCTCATTTTCAAAGGAAATTAAAATAAGTTGCCATCTAAAAAAGCTAATTCTGTTATTACACATCTCTTAACTTGCTTTGCCATTATGGACATTCCTTTTATACTTAAAACTAATAATGCCCCTGCCTATGTCTCTCATAAATTACAAGTTTTCTTACAACAACACAATATTCAACATATCACCGGAATCCCGGGCAACAGTCAAGGTCAAGCCATCATTAAGCACACAAATTTAACTTTAAAAACTCAACTATTAAAACAAAAAGGGGGAAATGAGCCCCCCCCAAAAAACAGATTTTTTTGAAGGTTAACCTTTCTACCTTAATTTTTTTGATTTTGAAGGTTCTTTTTACCTTAATTATTTTTTGAATCAATGAAAACAATTACAAGACTCCGCTGTTGTAACCCATCTTTCCTCACCTCCCTCGGTGATAGTCCCCACTGACAATTTAAAGATTTGATATCCTAATAAAGAAGGTAAGTATGTTCAAGGGCAAGTTCTAAAACAGGAATGGGGCTATGCTCTTGTCCTTACAGGGAGCGGACCTAAGTGGTTTCCTACAAGATAATTGAAACCCTGTTAAAAAGAAAACTGGATTCAGCATGCATTTCTTCCTTTGTTGGATGTACCTCAGTGGGGGACTTATTTCCCTTAGTGAGGCTTTGTATGAATATTGCACTTGTATTCCCTTTCCACCCTTGTATCAGGGAGTCGCCTGGGGAGAGGCGGAAATTAAGGTTTTCACCAATGACACTACTTAAATGCCGTCCCCCTATATAGACAAGGACAATATAGAACGGGAAACGGAAATTATAAACAACACATACCAATTTGGAGTGGAAGAACTTCCAATATACATGGAAAATAGTTCTCATTGTGTCCGAAAATCGTATGAAGCCTGGGTTGTTCGCTATAATCATAGTTATGTGACTACTAATACTGTTATTATAATCATACTGTATATAGTAATGAAACTATTCCTAGTTCGTTCTTTACCTTTTTGTCCTATTCCAGAGGTTTCTCCTAATATTGAGGTGCTGGAGTGACAACTATGTCGGGGAAATAAAACCCGGATTTTATTAGAATACAATGGGATGCAAATAACTGATTGAAGTGTGCACGGTGATTTTCAAATAAAATTTAGTCACATACCTTTGAAATGACACCGGGTAAATAAAAATATTGCTGCTAACAATAATAAAACCTTGGTATGGTGTAAAGAAGGCCTAAGTACAGAGTCATCTTTGGAAGTTGTTAGCTGCAGGCGATGCCATTAGCACTTTTGTGGGGAATATGTCTCTTAATCTTTCTAACCCAACTAATTCCTTTCATATTCAGTTATATCAAAACACCTCTCAATATATTATTGCTTGTGTCCGTAAGCCCTACCTATTATTAGCAGGAAATTTAATATGGGATAATAATACGGAAATTGTTAATTGTACAAATACGTGTACATTTTTGTCTTGCCTCAATCATTCTTGGTGGCACAACTTTGCTGGGAATATTTATATCCTCAGGGCACATAAGAAAATTTGGCTACCTGTTAATCTTACGCGACCGTGGGGGGCATCACCTATTAAAACTTATATTTGGACTTCTCTTCAGCGAACCCGCCGTGCCCTTGGACTTATAATTGCCTCGGTGATGAGTCTTGTTGCCATTGCCTCCACTACGACTGTAGCAGGGCTCGCTCTGCATCAAAACATACAAAATGCTGAATTTGTGCAACAATGGCATAAACAATCTCACCGGTTATGGCTTCAACAACAAAACATTGATTCTCAACTTACTAAAAAATTGGACAACATGGAACAAGCGTTAACATGGCTTGGAGATCAGCTCACTGTACTCAGTACTCGGGTAACATTACAATGTGATTCAAATTCCACTCAATTTTGTGTAACGCCTGTGCCTTTTAACATCTCTCAAAATTGGACTGTAATCCAAAAATTATTAATTGGTGATAAAAATACTAGTTTAGACATTCAAGAACTCACTCAGAACATTTCCGAAACATTTCAACAATAATTACATGTGCTGTCTGAAACTGTAACCTTACAGGAGCTGGGACAACGCCTTGCTGCCTTTAACCCATGGACTCAGATAAAAACATGGATTTCTACAATCTCTGGAAGTATATTGCTTTGGGCACTTGGTTTGGGTCTACTTCTTTTGGTGATTCGATGCTCCCTCTGTCGCCACCAAAAACAAAAAAAAAAACACAGAAACAAATATGGGCTACCTTTTTAAGATTAAGGCAAAACAAAATTAAAAGGGGGGAAATGCAGGGGCCTTTGAAAACAGTATACTGAGAATAGATAGGGCTCAAGGACAGTATCTCCAACTGAACTTTTAATGAACTCCCGTAGGCGCCAAGAAGGCGGGTAAATAAGAAAGAATATAGAAACAAGGTACTGAGTAGAAGGTTACATGTGGGAAAAGAAAGTTTGTTTTGCATTGCATTCTTTCTGCTGACATGAGGTTTATGGAGTATAAATAAAGTGAGGCGGAGGCTCTGAGTGCGGCCGCCATGTTCTCTGTGTGTCTCTGTCTTTGTGTGTGTTCTTTCATTCTCCACCACCCTCGGTGCGGCCCCCAACACTAAATGGTCCAATTAAAAGACACAGACTGACAAGCTGGATAAAGAGTCAAGACCCATCAGTCTGCTGTATTCAGGAGACCCATCTCACATGCAGAGATATACATAGGCTCAAAGTAAAGGGATGGAGGAAGATCTACCAAGCAAATGGAGAACAAAAAAAAGCAGGGGTTGCAATACTAGTCTCTGATAAAACAGACTTTAAACCATCAAAGATCAAAAGAGACAAAGAAGGCCA
>NW_012101730.1:128529-128867 GCF_000951045.1 Mandrillus leucophaeus
AAAGGGGATATCACCACCGACCCCACAGAAATACAAACTACCATCAGAGAATACTATAAACACCTCTATGCAAATAAACCAGAAAATCTAGAAGATATGGATAATTTCCAGAACACTTACACTCTCTCAAGACTAAACCAGGAAGAAGTGGAATTCAGAATAGACCAATAGCAGGCTCTGAAATTGAGACAATAATTAATAGCCTACCAACCAAAAAAAGTCCAAGACCTGATGAATTCACAACTGAATTCTACCAGAGGTCCAAGGAGGAGCTGGTACCATTCCTTCTGAAACTATTCCAATCAATAGAAAAAGAGGGAATCCTCCCTAACTCATTT
>NW_012101730.1:133583-150391 GCF_000951045.1 Mandrillus leucophaeus
AAAAAAAAAATGAGTTTGTGTCCTTTGTAGGGACATAGATGCAGCTGGAAACCATCATTCTCAGCAAACTATCGCAAGAACAGAAAACCAAACACCGCATGTTCTCACTCTTAGGTGGGAACTGAACAATGAGATCTGTTGGACTCGGGAAGGGGAACATCACACACCGGGGCCTATCACGGGGAGAGGGGAGGGGGGAGAGATTGCATTGGGAGTTATACTTGAGGTAAATGACGAGTTGATGGGTGCAGCACGCCAACATGGCACAAGTATATATATGTAAGAAACCTGCACGTTATGCACATGTACCCTAGAACTTAAATTATAATAATAAAAAAAGAACCACAAAGAAGCTTTCTGTGAAACTGCTACGTGTCCTGTGAATTCCTCCCAGCCAGTCTACTTTCTTATTTCATTGAGTAGTTTTCTAACTCTGTTTATGTTTAGCATGTGAAGGGATATTCTGGAGCACTTTGAGGCTTATGGTGTAAAATGAAATATGTTGAGATAGAAACTGTAGAGATGCTTTCCGAGGAGCTGCTTTGTGACTTGTGCATTCCACTCACAGTGTTATACCTCTCTTCTCATACAGCATCGGGGAAACTCTTTTTGTGAAAAAGGTACAAGGGATACTCGGGAGCATATTGACACTTATTGTGAAAAGGGAAATAGCCTCAGACAAAAAATGGAAAGAAGCTTTCTGTGAAACTACTCTGTGATATGTGTATTCATTTCACATAGATAAAGCTTTCTTTACATTACGCAGCTTGGAAACTCTGTCTTGGAGGAATCCGCGAAGGAACATTTGGGAACACATTCAGGACTACGGTGAAAAAGAAAATATTTTCAGATAAAAACTGAAAAGAAGCTTTCTGTGAATCTGCTTTTTGCTATATTTATTCATCTCACGTAGATAAAGCTTTCTTTACATTACACAGCTTGGAAACTCTGTCATGGACGGATCCGAAAAGGGACATTCAGGAGCACTTTCAGGACAATGGTGAAAAAGGAAATATTGTCAGATAAAAACTGGAAAGAAACTTTCTGTGAAACTGCTTTGTGATAGATATGTTTTTTCATCTAACATAGATAAAACTTTCTTTATATTATGCGGTTTGAAAACTCTGTCATGGATGGATGTGCGAAGGGACATTTGAGAGCACATTCAGGCCTATACTGATAAAGAAATATCTTGAGATAAAAACTGGAGAGAAGCTTTCTGAGAAACTGTTTTGTGATGTGTGCATTCCACTCAGGGTGTTATACCTCTTTTTTCATAAGACAGTGTTTGAACACAGTTCCTGTAAAACCGAAAACATAATATTTCTGAGCGCTTTGAAGGCTATGGTGAAAGGTGAAATATCTTCAAATAAAACCCAGAAAGAAGCATTCCAAGAAACTGTTCTCCATTATGTGCATTCATTTCACAAACTTAAAGCTTACTCTACTTTGCCCAGTTTGGACACTCTGTCTTTGAGAAATCTGTGAAGCGATATTAAGTGACGCCCTGAGGTCTGTGGTGAGCAACGAATCCTCTTCCGATGGAAACTGTAGACAAGCTTTATGAGCAACTGCTTTGTGTTGTGTGTTTTCATTATATAGAGTTAAATCATTCTTTGTATTGAGCAGTTTGAAATCACTGTTTCTGTGGAAACTGAGAAAGGACATTTGGGAAAGCTCTTTAGATGTGCTATAAAAAAGTACCTTCAGACAATAAACAGAAAGAAAGTTTCTCTGAAACTGCTCAGTGTCGTGTGAATTCCACTCCCACAGTTCAGCTTCTCCTTTCATTGAGCAGTGTTCTAACACTGTGTTTAGTCTGTGAAGGGATATTCGGGAGCGCTTTGAGGCTTATGGTAAAAACGGAAATGTCTTCAGGTAGAAACTGGAGAGAAGCTTTCCGAGGAAATGCTTTGTGACGTGTGCATTCCACTCAAATTACTATAACTCTCTTTTCATAGAATATTGGGAAATCCCTTGGGAAGAAAAACTACCAAGGGACATATGGGAGTGTAAGAACGGCTATGGTGAAAAAGGAAATATCTCAGACAAAAACTGGAAAGAAGCTTTCTCTGAAAATGCTTTGTGATAGATATATTTATTCATCTCACAAAGATAAAACTTTCTTTATATTACGCAGTTTGGAAACTCCATCATGGACGGATCTGCGAAGGGACATTCGGGAGCACATTCAGGTCTATAGTGAAAAGGGAGATAAGGAGCCCGGAGACCTGTGGTGAACAAGGAAATGTCTTCCGTTGAAAACTGGAGAGAAGCTTTCTGAGCATCTGGTGATGTGTGTATTCATATCATAGAGTTAAATCATCCTTGGATTGCCCAGTTTGAAATCATTGTTTCTGTGGAACCTGAGAAGGATACTTTGGAATGTTCTTTACAATATGTTGTAAAAGAAATCCTCAGACAAAAACTGGAAAGAAGCTATGGTGAAAAGGGAAATATCCAGAGACAAAAACTGGAAATAAATTTCTGTGAAACTGCTCTGTGCTATGTGTATTCATCTCACATAGATAAAACTTTCTTTATATTACACAGCTTGGAAACTCTGTCATGGAGAGATCCGCAAAGAGACATTCGGGAGCACATTCAGGACTATGGTGAAAAGGGAAATATCTTCAGATAAAAATTGGAAAGAATCTTTCTGTGAATCTGCTTTTTGCTATGTTTATTCATCTCACATAGATAAAGCTTTCTTTACATTACGCAGCTTGGAATCCATCATGGACGGATTCGTGAAGGGACATTAGTCGGCACATTCAGGCCTATGGTGTAAAAGGAAATATTTTCAGATAGAAACCGGAGAGAAGCATTCTGAGAAACTGCTTTGTGATGTGTGCATTCCACTCAGGGAGTCATACCTCCTTTCTCATATGGCAGTGTTTGAACACTGTTCCTGTAAAACCGAAAAAGTGGTATTTCAGAGCGCATTGAAAATGATGGTGAAAAGTGAAATATCCTCAAATAAAACCCAGAAAGAAGCATTCCAAGAAACTTCTCTCTTATATGTGCATTCACTTCACTGAATTAAAACTTACTCTACAGTACCCTGTTTGGAAACTCTGTCTTTGAGGCATCTGCGAAGGGATATTAATGGCTCCCAGAGGTCTCTAGTGAGCAAGGAAATGTCTCCGTTGAAAACTGGAGAGCACCTTTCTGAGCAACTGCTTTATGTTGTCTGTATTCATCTCATAGAATTAAACCACTCTTTGGATTGAGCAGTTTGAAATCACTGTTTCTGTGGAACCTGAGAAAGGACATTTTGCAACTATCTTTAGAACATGCTGAAAAAGAAATACCCTCAGATCAAAACCAGAAGGAAGCTTTCTGTGAAACTACTCTGTGTCGTTTGAATTGCAGTCATACAGTTTAGCCTCTCTTTTTATTGAGCAGTATTGTAAGACTGTTTTTGTTTAGTCTGCGAATGGATATTCAGAAGTGCTTCAAGGCTTATGGTGAAAACGGAAATATCTTCAGATAGAAACTGAAGAGCATCTTTCAAGGAGTTGCTTTGTGACGTGTGAATTCCACTCACAGAGTTATACCTTTCTTCTCATAGAGGATTGGGCAATCCCCTTCGGAGAAGAAGCTACCAAGCAATAGTTGGGAGCATATTGACACCTATGGTGAAAAGGGAAATAGCCTCAGACACACACGGAAAGGAAGATTTCTGGGAAACTGCTCTGTAATATGCGTATTCATCTCACTTAGATAAAGCTTTCTTTACGTTACGCAGCTTGGAAACTCTGTCATGGACAGATCTGCGAAGGTACCTTAGCGAGCACATTCAGGACTATGGTGAAAAAGGAAATATCTTCAGATAACAACTGGAAAGAAGCTTTCAGTGAATCTGATTTTTGCTATGTTTATTCATCTCACATAGATAAACTTTCTTTATATTATGCAGTTTGGAAACTATGTCATGGATGGATCTGTGATGGGATATTCGAAAATGCATTCAGGCATATGGTGAAAAAGGAAATATGTTCAGATAAAAACTGGAGAGAAGCTTTCTGAGAAACTGCTTTGTGATGTGTGCATTCCACTCAGGGAATTATCCCACTTTTCTCATAAGGCAGTGTTTGAACACTGTTTCTGTAAAACCAAAAAAGTGATTATTTTGTAAAGCATTGAAGATTATGGCGAAAAGTGAAATATCCTCTGATAAAACCCAGTAGGAAGCGTTCCAAGAAACTGCTCTCCGATATATGTATTCATTTCACGGAGTTAAAGCTTACTCTACATTGCACAGGTTGGAAACTCTGTCTTTGAGGAATCTGCGAAGGGATATTTAGTGGCGCCCGGAGGCCTGTCATAAGCAACGAAAGGTCTTCCAATGAAAAATGGAGAGATTTCTGAGCAACTGCTTTGTGACGTGTGTCTTCATCTCATAGAGTTAAACTGTTCTTTGGAGTGAGCAGTTTGAAATCACTGTTTCTGTAGAATCTGAGGAAGGACATTTGGGAACGCTCTTTAGAATATGGAGAAAGAAATATCCACAGATAAAAACCAGAAGGAAACTTTATGTGAAACTGCTATGTGTCTTGTGAATTCCTCTTGCTCAGTTAAGCTTCTCTTTTCACTGAGCAGTTTTCTAACACTGTTCATGTGTAGCGTTTGAAGGGATATTTGGGAGCGCTTTGAGACTTATGGTGAAAAAGGAAATATGTTCAGATAGAAACTGGAGCAAAGATTTCTGAGGAACTGCTTTGTGACGTGTGCATTCCACTCACAGTGTTATACCTCTCTTCTCACACAGCATCGGGGAAACCCATTTGGAGAGAAAGGTACCAAGGCATATTCGAGGGCATATTGATGCCTGTGTTGAAAAGGGAAATAGCCTCAGAAAACAACTGGAAAGAATTTTTCCGTGAAACTACTCTGTGATATGTGTGTTCATCTCACATAGATAAAGCTTTCTTTACACTACGCATCTTGGAAACTCGTTCATGGACGGATCTGTGAAGTGACATTCTGGAGCAGTTTCAGGACTATGATGAAAAAGGAAACGTCTTCAGATAAAAACTGAAAAGATGCTTTCTGTGAATCTGCTTTTTGCTATGTTTATTTATCTCACATAGATAAAGCTTCCTTTATGTTACGCTGCTTGAAATCTCTGCCATGTATGGATCTGCTACAGGATGTTCGGGAGCAGATTCAGGACTATGGTGAAAATATAAATACCTTCAGATAAAAACTGGAGAGAAGCTTTCTTAGAAACTGCTTTGTGATGTGTACATTCCACTCTGGGAGTTGTACCTCTTTTCTGATAAGGCAGTGTTTGGACACTGTTTCTATAAAACCAAAAAAGTGATATTTCGGAGCACATTGAAGACTATGCAAAATTGAAATATCCTCAAATAAAACCCAGAAAGAAGCATTCCAAGAAACTGCACTCTGATATGTGCATTTATTTCACAAAGTTAAAGCTTACTCTACGTAGTCCAGTATGGAAACTTTGTCTTTGAGGAATCTGCGAAGGGATATTAAGTGCGCCCTCAGACCTGTGGTGAGCAAGGAAATGTCTTCCGTTGAAAACTGGAGAGAAGCTTTTTGAACAACTGATTTGTGATGTTTGTATTCATCTGATAGAGTTAAATCATTCCTTGGATTGAGCAGTTTGAAATCACTGTTTATGTGGACCTTCAGGAAGGACATTTTGGAACACTCTATAGAATATTGTGAAAGAAATATCTTCAGATAAAAACCAGAAGGAAGCTTTCTGTGAAATTGCTTTGTGTTGTGTGAATCCCACTCGCACAGTTCAGCTTCCCTTTACATTGAGCAGTATTCTAACACTATTTTTGTTTATTCTGCGAGGGGATACTCATTAGCACTTTGAGGCTGGTGGTGAAAACGGAAATGTCTTCAGATAGAAACTGGAGAGAAGCTTCCCGAGGAGCTGCTTTGTGACATGTGCATTCCACTCACAGAATTGTACCTTTCTTCTCATAGAGGATCAGGGAATCCCTTTTCGAGAAAAAGCTTCCAAGGGACATTCATGAGCATGTGGACAGCAATGGTGAAAAAGGAAATATCCTCAGACAGAAACTGGAAAGAAGCTTTCTGTGAAACTGCTTTGTGATAGATATGTTTATTCATCTCACATGGATAAAACTTTCTTACACTACGCAACTTGGAATCTCTGTCATGGACGAATCCACGAGGGGTCATTCGGGAGCACACTCAGGACTATGGTGAAAAAGGAAATATCTTCAGATAAAAACTGGAAAGGACCTTTCTGAGAATCTGCTTTTTGCCATGTTTATTCATCTCAAATAGATGAAGCTTTCTTTACATTATGCAGCTTGGAAACTCTGTCATGGATGGATCCGTGAAGGGACAATTGGGAGCACATTCAGGCTGATGTTGAAAATGGAAATATTTTCAGATAAAAACTGGAGAGAAGCTTTCTGAGAAACTGCTTTGTGATGTGTGCATTCCACTCAGGGAGTTATACCACGTTTTTCATAAGGCAGTTTTTGAACACTGCTACTGTAAAACTGAAAAAGTGATATTACGGAGCGCATTGAAGACTATGGCAAAAAGTGAAATACACTCAAATAAAACCCACAAACAAACGTTCCAAGAAACTGTTCTCTAATATGTGCATTCACTTCACAGAGTTAAAGCAAACTCTTCTTTAGTTTTAGAATATGCTAAAAAAGGAATAAACTCAGATATAAACCAGAAGGAGGCTTTCTGTGAAACTGCTCTGTGTCATGTGAATTCCACTCGCACATTTAATATTCTCTTTTCGTTGAGCAGTTTTCTAACACTGTTTATATTTAGCGTGAGAAGGGATGTTCGGGAGCACTTTAAGGCTTATGGTGAAAAAGGAAATATGTTCAGATAGAAACTGGAGAGAAGCTTTCCGAGGAGTTGCTTTGTGATGTGTGCAATCCACTCACAGAATTATACCTTTATTCTCATAGAGGATTGGGGAATCCCTTTTGGAGAAACAGGTACCAAGAGATATTCGGGGGCATATTGACGGCTATGGTGAAAATCGAAATAGACACAGATAAAAACTGTAAAGAAGCTTTCTGGCAAACTGCTCTGTGATATGTGTATTCATCTCACATAGTTAAAGCTTTCTTTACATTATGAGGCTTGGAAACTCTGTCATGGGCGGATCCGCAAAGGGACATTCAGGAGCACATTCAGGACTATGGTGAAAATGGAAATATCTTCAGATAAGAACTGGAGAGAAGCTTTCTGAGAAACTGCTTTGTGATGTGTGCATTCCACTCAGGGAGTAATACTTCTTTTCTCATAAGGCAGTGTTTGAACACTGTTCCTTTAAAACCAAAAAAGTTATATTTCGGAGTGCATTGAAGACTAAGGCGAAAAGTGAACTATCCTGAAAAAAAGCCCAGAAAGAAGCGTTCCAAGAAAGTGCTCTCTGATATGTGCATTCATTTCACAGAGGTAAAGCTTACTCCACATTGCCCAGTTTGGAAACTCTGTCTTTGAAGAATCTGCGAAGGGATATTAAGAGGACCCCAGAAGCCTGTGGTGAGCAAGGAAATGTCTTCCACTGAAAACTGGAGAGAAGCTTTCTGAGTAACTGCTTTGTGATGTGTGTATTCATCTCATAGAGTTAAATCATTCCTTGGATTGAGCAGTTTGGAATCACTGTTTCTGTGGAATCTGAGGAAGGACATTTGAGAACGCTCTTTAGAATATGGAGAAAAAAATATTCTTAAATAAAAACCAGAAAGAATCTTTCTGTGAAACTGCTATGTTTCGTGTGAATTCCTCTCGCTCAGTTAAGCTTCTCTTTTCATTGAGCTGTTTTCTAGCACTGTTTATGTTTAGCATACGAAGGGATATTCGGGAGAGCTTTGAGGCTTACGGTGAAAAAGGAAATATGTTCAGATAGAAACTGGAGAGAAGCTTTCTGACGAACTGCTTTGTGATGTGTGCATTCCACTCACAGTGTTACACCTCTCTTGTCATACAGCATCGGGGAAAACCTTTTGAAGAAAAGGGTACCAAGGGATATCCGGGAGCATATTGACGCCTATGGTGAAAAGGCAAATAGCCTCAGACAAAAACTGGAAAGAAACTTTCCATGAAACTGCTCTGTGCTATGTGAATTCAATTTACCTAAATAAAGCTTTTTTACATTACACATGTTGGAAACTCTGCCATGGACGCAACTGCGAAGTGACATTCGGTAGCACAGTCAGGACTATGGTGAAAAAGGAAACATCTTCAAACGAAAACTGGAAAGAAGCTTTCTGTGAATCTGCTTTTCACTATGTTTATTCATCTCACATAGATAAAGCTTTCTTTATATTACACAGCTTGGAAACTTTGTCATGGACGGATTCGCGAAGGGACCTTCAGGAGCACATTCAGGACTATGGTGAAAATGGAAATATCTTCAGATAAAAACTGGAGAAAAGTTTTCTGAGAAACTGCTTTGTTATGTGTGCATTCCACTGAGGGAGTTACACCTCCTTTCCCATAAGGCAGTGTTTGAACACTGTTCCTGTAAAACTGAAAAAGTGATATTTCAGAGTGCTTTGAGGACTACGGCAAAAAAAGGACTATCCTCACATAAAACCCAGAAAGAAGCGTTCCAAGAAACACTCTCTGATATATCGATTCATTTCACAGAATTAAAACTTACTCTACATTGCCCAGTTTGGAAACTGTCTTTGAGGAATCTGCGAAGGGATATTAAGTGGTGCCTGGAGGCCTGTGGTGAGCAAGGAAATGTCTTCCATTGAAAACTGAAGAGAAGCTTTCTGAGCAACTGCTTTATGACGTGTGTATTCATCTCATAGAATTAAATCATTCTTTGGATTCAACAAATTGAAATCACTGTTTCTGAGGAATCTGAGGAAGGACATTTGGGAATGCTTTTTAGAATATGGAGGAAGAAATATCCTCAGATAAAAACCAGAAGAAAGCTTTCTGTGAAACTGCTATGAGTCGTGTGAATTCCTCTCACTCACTTAAGCTTCTGTTTTCATGGAGCAGTTTTCTAACACTGTTTGTATTTAGCGTGTGACGGGACATCGGGAGCACTTTGAGGCTTACCATGAAAAATGAAATGTGTTCAGATAGAACTTTAGAGGAGGTCTCCTAGGAAATGCTTTGGAACATGTGCATTCCACTAACAGAGTTATACCTTTCTTCTCATAGAGGATTGGGTAATCCCTTTCGGTGAAAAAGCTACCAAGGGACATTCGGGAGTATATGGACGGCTATGTTGAAAAAGGAAATATCCTCAGACAAAAACTGGAAAGAAG
This sequence comes from Mandrillus leucophaeus, assembly GCF_000951045.1. Taxonomy (NCBI): domain Eukaryota; kingdom Metazoa; phylum Chordata; class Mammalia; order Primates; family Cercopithecidae; genus Mandrillus; species Mandrillus leucophaeus. Next base: position 142,865 of record NW_012101730.1, read on the forward strand.
ATTTCTTTGAAATGGCTTTGTGATAGATATATTCATTCATCTCACATAGACAAATCTTTCTTTGTATTACGCATTCTGGAAACTCTATCATGGATCGATCTGCGAAGGGACATTCAGGGGTACATTCAGGCCAGTGGTGAAAAAGGAAATATCTACAGAGAAAAACAGGAGAGAAGCTTTCTGAGAAACTGCTTTGTGATGTGTGCATTCCACTCAGGGAGTTATACCTCTTTTCTCATCAGGCAGTGCTTGAACACTGTTCCTGCAAAATCAAAAAGGTGATGTTTTGGAGCGTGTTGAGGACTATGGCGAAAAGTGAAATATCCTTAAATAAAACCCAGAAAGAAGATTTCCAAGAAACTGCTGTCTGATATGTGCATTCATTTCACAGAGTTAAAGCTTTCTCTGTGTTTCCTTGTTTGGAAACTTTGTCTTTGACGAATCTGTGAAGAGATATATAGTGGCAACCGGTGACCTGTATTGAGCAGGGAAATGTCTTCTGATGAAAACTGGAGAGAAGCTTCCTGAGCAACTGCTTTGTGATGTATGTACTTATCTCACAGAGTTAAACCATTATTTGAATTGAGCAGTTTGAAACTACTGTTTCTGTGGTATCTGAGGAAGTACACTTGGGAATGCTCTTTAGAATATGGAGAAAGAAATATCCTCAGATAAAAACCAGAAGGAAGCTTTCTGTGAAATTGCTGTGTCTTGTGAATTCGTCTCGCTCTGTTAAGCTTCTCTTTTCCTTGAACAGCTTTCTAACACTGTTTATATTTAGCATACGAAGGGATATTCGGGAGCGCTTTGAGACTTACGGTGAAAAAGTGAATATGTTCAGATAGAAACTGGAGAGAAGCTTTCCGAGGAACTGCTTTGCGACGTGTGCATTCCACTCACAGTGTAATACCTCTCTTCTAATACAGCATTGGGGAAACCCTTCCTGTGAAACTGTTCTTTGATATGTGTATTCATCTCACATAGATAAAACTTTGTTTACATTACACAACTTGGAAACTCTGTTATGGACGGATCTGCGAAGTGATATTCGCGAGCACATTCAGGACTGTGGTGAAAAAGGAAATATCTTCAGATAAAAACTGGAAAGAAGCTTTCTGTGAACCTAGTTTTTGCTATGTTTATTCATCTCACATAAATAAAGCTTTTCTTATATTACGCAGTTTGGAAACTGCGCCTTGGATGGATCCGTGAAGGGACATTCGGGAGCACCTTCAGACCTATGGTGAAAAATTAAATATCTTCAGATAAAAACTGGAGAGAAGCTTTCTGAGAAATTGCTTTGTGATGAGTGTATTCATCTCATAGCGTTAAACCATTCTTTATTGAGCAGTTTGAAATCACTGTTTCTGTGGAATCTTAGGAAGGACATTTGGGAACGCCCTTTAGAATATGGAGAAAGAAATATCCTCAGATAAAAACCAGAAGGAAACTTTCTGTGAAACTGCTTGTGTCGTGTGAATTCCTCTCACTCAGTTAAGCTTCACTTTTCATTGAGCAGTTTTCTAACACTGTTTATGTTTAGCGTGTGAAGGGATATTCGGGAACACTTTGAGGCTTACAGTGAAAAAGGAAATCTGTTCAGAAAGAAACTGGAGAGAAGCTTTCTGAGGAACTGCTTTGGTTATACCTCTCTTGTCATACAGCATCAGGGAAACCCTTTTGGAGAGAAAGGTACCAAGGGATATTTGGTAGTATATTGACGCATATGCTGAAAAGGAAAATAGCCTCAGACAAAAACTGGAAAGAAGCTTTCTGTGAAACTACTCTGAGATATGTGTATTCGTCTCACATAGATAAAGCTTTCTTTACATTATACAGCCTGTAAATTCCGTCATGGACGGATCCACAAAGGGACATTCGGGTCACATTCAGGTCTATGGTGAAAAAGTAAATGTCTTCAGATAAAACTGGAGAGAAGCTGTCTGAGAAACTGCTTTGTGATGTGTGCATTCCACTCAGGGAGTTATACCTCTTTTCTCATAAGTCAGTGTTTGAACACTCTTCCTATAAAAAAAAAAAAGTGATATTTCGGAGTGCAATGAAAACTACGGCGAAAAGTGAACTATCCTCAAATGAAACCCAGAAAGAAGCATTCCAAGAAACTTCTCTCTGATATATGCACTCATTTCACAGATTTAAAGCTAACTCTACATTGTCCAGCTTAGAAACACTGTCTTTGAGGATTCTGCGAAGGTATATTAAGTGGCGCCCGGAGGCCTGTGGTGAGCAAGGAAATGTCTTCCGTTGAACACTGGAGAGAAGCTTTCTGAACAACAGCTTTGTGGCATGTGTCTTCCTCTCATAGAGTTAAATCATTCTTTGGATTAAGCAATTTGAAATCAATATTTCTGTGCAATCTGAGGCAGGACATTTGGGAATGCTCTTTAGAATACGGAGAAAGAAATATCCTCAGATAAAAAGCAGAAGGAAGCTTTCTGTGAAACTGTTATGTGTCTTGTGAATTCCTCTCACTCAGTTAACCTTCTGTTTTCATTGAGCAGTTATCTAACACTGTTTATGTTTAGCATGTGAAGGGATATTCGGGAGTGCTTTGAGGCTTATGGTGAAAAAGGAAATATATTGAAATAGAAACTGGAGAAAAGTTTTCCGTGAAAGTGCTTTGTGACATGTGCTTTCAACTCACAGTGTTATACCTCTCTTCTCATACGACATCGGGGAAACACTTTTGGAGAAAAAGGTACCAAGAGATGTTCGGGAGCATATTGATGCCTATGGTGAAAAGGGAAATAGCCTCAGACAAAAACGGGAAAGAAGCTTTCTGTGAAACTGATCTGTGACATGTGTGTACATCTCACATAGATGAAGCTTTCCTTACATTACGCAGCTTGGAAACTCTGTCATGGAGGGATCCGTGAAGGGACATTTGGGAGCACATTCAAGACTGTCATGAAAAAGGAAATACCTTCCGATAAACTGTAAAGAAGCTTTCTGTGAATCTGCTTTTTGCTATGTTTATTCATCTCATGAAGATAAAGCTTTCTTTACATTACACAGCTTGGAAAAACTGTCATGGATGGATCCACGTAAGGACATTTGGAAGCACATTCAGGACTATGGTGAAAAAGGAAATATCTTCAGATAAAAATTGGAGAGAAACTTTCTGAGAAACTACTTTGTGATGTGTGCATTCCACTCACGGAGATATACCTCTTTTCTCATAAGGCAGTGTTTGAACAGCGCTCCTGTAAAACCGAAAAAATTATATTTCAGAGCACTTTGAAGACTATGGCGAAAAGTGAAATATCCTCAAATAAAACCCAGAAAGAAATGTTCCAAGAAACTGCTACCTGTTATGTGCATTCATTGCACAGAGTTAAAGCTTATTTCTACATTGCCAAGCTTGGAAACTCTGTCTTTGAGGAATCTGTGAAAGGACATTAAGTGGCGCCCAGAGGCCTGTGGTGAGCAAGGAAATGTCTTCCGATGAAAACTGCAGAGAATCTTTCCGAGCAACTGTTTTGCAATGTGTGTATTCACCTTATAGTGTTAAGACATTCTTTGGATTGAGCAGTCTGAAATCACTGTTTCTGTAGAATCTGAGAAAGGTCATTTGGGAACGCACTGAGAATATGCTCAAAAAGAAATACCCTCAGATAAAAACCAGAAGGAAGTTTTCTGTGAAACTTCTCTATGTCATGTGAATTCCACTCGCACAGTTCAGGTTCTCTTTTCATTGAGCAGTATTCCAACAGTGTGTTTGTTTAGTCTGTGTAGGGATATTTGGGAGTACGTTGAGGCTAGTGGTTAAAACGGAAATATCTTCAGAGAGAAACTGGAGAGAAGCTTTCCGAGGAGCTGCTTTGTGACGTGTGCATTTCATTCACGGAGTTATACCTTTCTTCTCATAGAGGATTGGGGATTCCCTTTTGGAGAAAAAGCTACCAAGGGACATTCAGGAGTATATGGACGGCTATGGTGAAAAACTAAATATCCTCAAACAAAAACTGGAAAGAAGCTTTCTGTGAAACTGCTTTGTGTTAGATATGTTTATTGATCTCATATAGATAGAACTTTCTTTATATTATTCATTTTGGACACTCCGTCATGGACGAATCCGCAAAGGGACATTCGGGAGCACATTCAGGCCTATGGTGAAAAACGAAATATCTTCAGATAAAAACTGGAGAGAAACTTTCTGAGAAACTGCTTTGTGATGTGTGCATTCCACTCAGTGAGTTATACCTCTTTTCTCATAAGGCAGTGTGTGAACACTCTTCCTGTAAAACTGAAAAAGTGCTTTTTGGGAGCGCATTGAAGTCTATGGCGAAAAGTGAAATATCCTCAAATAAAACCCAGAGGGAGGCGTTTAAAGAAACTACTCTCTGATGTGTGCATTCATTTCACAGAGTTAAAGCTTAATCTACCTTGCCCAGTTTGGAAACTCTGTCTTTGAGAAATCTGCAAAGGAATATTAAGTTACGCCCGGAGGACTGTGGTAAGCAATTAAATGTCTTCCATTGAAAACTGGAGAGAAGCAATCAGAGCAACTTCTTTGTGACGTGGGTATTCATCTCACAGAGTTAAATCAGTCTTTGGATTGAACAATTAGAAATCACTGTTTCTGTGGTAGCTGAGAAAGGACATTTGGGAACACTCTTTAGAATATGGAGAAACAAATATCCCAAGATAGAAACCGGAAGGAAGCTTTCTGTGAAACTGCTATGTGTCATATGAATTCCTCTCGCTCAGTTGAGCTTCTCTTTCGTTGAGCAGTTTTCTAACATTGTTTATGTTAATATGCGAAGGGATATTCGGGAGCACTTTAAGGCTTAGGGTGAAAAAGGACTTATGTTTAGATAAAAACTGGAGAGAAGTTTTCTGAGGAACTGCTTTGTGACATGTGCATTGCACTCACAGTGTTATAACTCCCATCTCAGACAGCATCGGGAAAACCCTTTCTGTGAAACTGTTCTGTGATATGTGTATTCATCTCATATAGATTAAGCTTTCTTTACATTACACAGCTTGGAAACTCTGTCATGGAGGGATCCGCGAAGGGATATTCGGGAGCACATTCAGGACTATGGTGAAAAAGGAAATATCTTCAGATAAAAACTGGAGAGAAGCTTTCTGTGAATCTGCTTTTTGCTATGTTTATTCATCTCATGAAGATAAAGCTTGATTTACATTACGCAGCTTGGAAATTCTGTCATTGAAGGATCCGCAAAGGGACATTCGGGAGCACATTTGGGAGTATGGTAAAAAAGAAATTCTCTTCAGATAAAAACTGGCGAGAAGCTTTCTGAGAGACTGCTTTGTGATGTGTGCATTCCTGTCAGGGATTTATACCTCTTTTCTCGTAAGCCAGTGTTTGAACACTGTTCTTGTAAAACCAAAAAAGTGATATTTCGGAGCACATTGAAGACTGTTTCAAAAAGTGAAATATCCTCATATAAACCCAGAAAGAAGCTTTCCAAGAAACTGCTTTTGATATGTCCTTTCATTTCACACAGTTAAAGCTTACTCTACATTGCCCAGTTTGGAAACTCTGTCTTTGAGGAATCTCTGAAGCAATATTAAGTGGTGCTGAGAGGCCTTTGGTGAGTAAGGAAATGTCTTCCGATGAAAACTGAAGAGAACTTTTCAGAGCAACTGCTTTGAGATGTGTGTATTCATCTCATAGAGTTAAACCAGTCTTTCGTTGGAGCAGTTTGAAATAACTGTTTCTGTGGAATCTGAGGAAGGACATTTGGGAACTCTCTTTAGAATATGGAGAAAGAAATATCCTCAGATAAAAACCAGAAGGAAGCTTTCTGTGAAACTGCTATGTGTCATGTGAATGCCTATCACTCAGTTAAGCTTCTCTTTTCATTGAGCAGTTTTATAACACCATGTATGTTTGGCGTGTGAAGGGATATTGGGGAGTGCTTTGAGGTTTATGGTGAAAAAGGAAATATGTTCAGATAGAAACTGGTGAGTAACTTTCCGAGGAACTACTTTGTGACTTGTGTATTCCACTCACAGTGTTATCCATCTCTTCTCATACAGCATCGGGGAAACCCTTTTTGAGAAAAAGGTACCAAGAGATATCCAGGAACGTATTGATGCCTGTGATGAAAAGGGACATAGACTCAGACAAAAACTGGAAAGAAGTATTCAATGTCACTGCTCTCTGCTATACGTATTCAATTCACATAGATAAAGCTTTCTTTACATTACGCAGCTTAGAAACTCTGTCACAGATGGATCCGCGAACGGACCTTCAGGAGCACATTCTGGACTATGGTGAAAAAGGAAACATCTTCAGATGAAAACTTTAAAGATGCTTTCTGTTAATCTGTTTTTTGCTATGTTTATTCATCTCACATAGATAAAGCTTTCTTTATATTATGCATCGTGGAAACTCTGTCCTGGACAGATCCACTTGGGACATTCAGGATCACATTCAGGATGCTGGTGAAATAGGAAATATCTTCAGATAAAAACCGGAGAGAAGCTTTCTGAGCAACTGCTTTGTGATGTGTGTATTCATCTCATAGAGTTAAATCATTCTTTGGATTGAGCAGTTTGAAATCACTGTTTCTGTGGAAACTGAGAAAGGACATTGGGGAACACTCTTTAGAATATGTTGAACAAGGAATACAATCAGATAAAAACCAGAAGGAAGCTTTCTGTGAAACTGCTCTGTGTCGTGTGAATTCCACTTGCACAATTAAGCTTCTCTTTTCATTGACAAGTATTCTAAACTGTTTTTGTTTAGTCTGCGAAGGGATATTTGGGAGCGCTTTGTGGCGTACTGTGAAAACGGAAATATCTTTAGATAGAAACTAGAGAGAAGCATTCTGAGGAGTTGTTTTGTGACGTGTGCATTCTACTCACAGAGTTATACCTTTCTTCTCATAGAGGATTGGGGAATCACTTTTCGAGAAAAGCTACCGAGGGACATTCACCATTTGGACGACTATGGTGACAAAGCAAATATCCTCAGACAAAATGTGGAAAAAATCTTCCTGTGAAACTGCTTTGTGATTGATATGTATATTCATGTGTAAAAGAAAATATCTTCGGATAAAAACTGGAAAGAAGCTTTCTGTGAATTTGCTTTTTGCTATGTTTATTCATCTCATGAAGATAAAGCTTGATTTACATTACGCAGCTTGGAAATTCTGTCAAGGAAGGATCCGCAAAGGGACATTCGGGAGCACATTCAGGACTATGGTGAAAAAGAAAATCTCTTCAGATAAAAACTGGAGAGAAGCTTTCTGAGAAACTGCTTTGTGATGTGTGTATTCAACTCATGGATTTATACCTCTTTTCTCATAAGGCAGTGTTTGAACACTGTTCCTGTAAAACTGAAAAAGTGATATTTTGGAGCGCATTGAAGAGTTTGACGAAAAGTGAAATATCCTCACATAAGACCCAGAAAGAAGCATTCCAAGAAACTGCTTTCTGATATGTACTTTCATTTCATAGAGTAAAGTTTACTCTACATTGCCCAGTTTGGAAACTCTGTCTTTGAGAAAACTGCGAAGGGATATTAAGTGG
>NW_012101730.1:150441-153203 GCF_000951045.1 Mandrillus leucophaeus
CGAGGAACTACTTTGTGACTTGTGTATTCCACTCACAGTGTTATCCATCTCTTCTCATACAGCATCGGGGAAACCCTTTTTGAGAAAAAGGTACCAAGAGATATCCAGGAACGTATTGATGCCTGTGATGAAAAGGGACATAGACTCAGACAAAAACTGGAAAGAAGTATTCAATGTCACTGCTCTCTGCTATACGTATTCAACTCACATAGATAAAGCTTTCTTTACATTACGCAGCTTAGAAACTCTGTCACAGATGGATCCGCGAACGGACCTTCAGGAGCACATTCTGGACTATGGTGAAAAAGGAAACATCTTCAGATGAAAACTTTAAAGATGCTTTCTGTTAATCTGTTTTTTGCTATGTTTATTCATCTCACATAGATAAAGCTTTCTTTATATTATGCATCGTGGAAACTCTGTCCTGGACAGATCCACTTGGGACATTCAGGATCACATTCAGGATGCTGGTGAAATAGGAAATATCTTCAGATAAAAACCGGAGAGAAGCTTTCTGAGCAACTGCTTTGTGATGTGTGTATTCATCTCATAGAGTTAAATCATTCTTTGGATTGAGCAGTTTGAAATCACTGTTTCTGTGGAAACTGAGAAAGGACATTGGGGAACACTCTTTAGAATATGTTGAACAAGGAATACAATCAGATAAAAACCAGAAGGAAGCTTTCTGTGAAACTGCTCTGTGTCGTGTGAATTCCACTTGCACAATTAAGCTTCTCTTTTCATTGACAAGTATTCTAAACTGTTTTTGTTTAGTCTGCGAAGGGATATTTGGGAGCGCTTTGTGGCGTACTGTGAAAACGGAAATATCTTTAGATAGAAACTAGAGAGAAGCATTCTGAGGAGTTGTTTTGTGACGTGTGCATTCTACTCACAGAGTTATACCTTTCTTCTCATAGAGGATTGGGGAATCACTTTTCGAGAAAAGCTACCGAGGGACATTCACCATTTGGACGACTATGGTGACAAAGCAAATATCCTCAGACAAAATGTGGAAAAAATCTTCCTGTGAAACTGCTTTGTGATTGATATGTATATTCATGTGTAAAAGAAAATATCTTCGGATAAAAACTGGAAAGAAGCTTTCTGTGAATTTGCTTTTTGCTATGTTTATTCATCTCATGAAGATAAAGCTTGATTTACATTACGCAGCTTGGAAATTCTGTCAAGGAAGGATCCGCAAAGGGACATTCGGGAGCACATTCAGGACTATGGTGAAAAAGAAAATCTCTTCAGATAAAAACTGGAGAGAAGCTTTCTGAGAAACTGCTTTGTGATGTGTGTATTCAACTCATGGATTTATACCTCTTTTCTCATAAGGCAGTGTTTGAACACTGTTCCTGTAAAACTGAAAAAGTGATATTTTGGAGCGCATTGAAGAGTTTGACGAAAAGTGAAATATCCTCACATAAGACCCAGAAAGAAGCATTCCAAGAAACTGCTTTCTGATATGTACTTTCATTTCATAGAGTAAAGTTTACTCTACATTGCCCAGTTTGGAAACTCTGTCTTTGAGAAAACTGCGAAGGGATATTAAGTGGCGCACAGAGGCCTGTGTTGAGCAAGGAAATGACTTCTGATGAAAACTGGAGAGAAGCTTTCTGAGCAACTGCTTTGAGATATCTGTATTCATCTCATAGAGTTAAACCATTCTTTGGATTGAGCAGTTTGAAATCACAGTAACTGTGGAATCTGAGGAAGGACATTTGGGAACGCTCTTTAGAATATGGAGAAACAAATGTCCTCAGATAAAAACAAGAAGGACACTTTCTGTGAAACTGCTATGTGTCGTGTGAATTTCTCTCACTCAGCTAAGCTTCTCTTTTCATTGAGCAGTTTTATAACACCGTTTATGTTTAACGTGTGAAAGGATATTGGGGAGCACTTTGAGGCTTATGGTGAAAAAGGAAATATCTTCTTATAGAAACTGGAGAGAAGCTTTACGAGGATCTACTTTGTGACTTGTGCATTCCATTCACAGTGTTATACCTCTCTTCTCAAATAGCATTTGGGGGGAGAAAATCGTACACAGGGATATTCGGGGGCATATTGACGCCTACGGTGAAAAAGGAAATATCTTCAGATAAAAACTGGAAAGAAGCTTTCTGTGAATCTCCTTTTTGGTATGTTTATTCATCTCACATAGATAAAGTTTTCTTTATATTATGCAGGATGGAAATTCCATCATGGACGAATCCACGAAGGGATATTCGGGATCACATTCAGGCCTATGGTGAAAAAGGGAATATCTTCAAATAAACACTGGAGAGAAGCTTTCGGAGAAACTGCTTTGTGATGTGTGCATTGACTTAGGGAATTATACCTCTTTTCTCATTAGACAATGTTTGAACACTGTTCCTGTAAAACCGAAAAAGTGATATTTCGGAGCACATTGAAGACTATGATGAAAAGTGAAATATCCTCAAATAAAATCCAAAAAGAAGTGTTTCAAGAAACTGCTCTCTGACATGGGCATTAATTTCACAGAGTTGAAGCTTACACTACTTTGCCCAGTTTGGAAACTCTGTCTTTGAGGAATTTACAAAGGGATATTAAGTGGCGTCCGGAGGCCTGTATTGAGCAAGGAAATGTCTTCCGATGAAAACTGGAGAGAAGCTTTCTGAGGAACTGCTTTGTGATGTGTGTATTCATTTCATAGAGTTAAACCATTCTTTGGATTGAGCAGTTTGAAATCACTGTTTCTGTGGAACCTGAGAAAGGACTTTTGGGAACACTCTCTTGAA
>NW_012101730.1:153253-153597 GCF_000951045.1 Mandrillus leucophaeus
CATTTCATAGAGTTAAACCATTCTTTGGATTGAGCAGTTTGAAATCACTGTTTCTGTGGAACCTGAGAAAGGACTTTTGGGAACACTCTCTTGAATGTGCTGAAAAAGAAATACCCTCAGATAAAAACCAGAAGGAATCGTTCTGTGAAACTGCTCTGTGTCGTGTGAATTCCAGTTGCACAGTTAAGCTTCTCTTTTCTTTTCTTTTTTTTTTTCCCTATGAATTCTTTTTTTTTATTCTTTTTTTTAAAATTTACTTATTATTATTATACTTTAAGTTGTAGGGTACATGTGCATAACGTGCAGGTTTGTTACATATGTATACTTGTGCCATGTTGGTGTGC
>NW_012101731.1:0-322 GCF_000951045.1 Mandrillus leucophaeus
AGAAAAAAATTGTTTTATTCAGATTTTCATTTTCCAAAAGCTAATTTTACTTTCCATGTTTTCTTCATTGCCTTTGCTCATAGTTCAGGTAGATCCATAGTTCAGGTAGATCTTTACCCATTCATGTGTCTTGTTTTATATTTGCACTTTCCATATCTAAACATTTAATTTGATATTTTAAATAATTTGATAACAGGATCTAGGTTCACCTAACTTTTTACTAAATTTTCATAATAATTTACTGAGTAATGCTTCTTTAGTTCACTGAATCGCAGTGGAAATTTTGAGACTTGTATTTTCCCAGAATTGTGTTGCAATCGTG
>NW_012101731.1:2342-7918 GCF_000951045.1 Mandrillus leucophaeus
AAATGCTACATATTAGGGTCAAAGGAATCAGTATCAAGCAAAAATAGAAATTAATATTGAGGTGACAGATGTTAGGTAATAGAAGATAAAAGCAAAATAAAAAACGTTAAGAACAAATGAAGAGAAACAGCTTAAAATAATGAAAGACAAGAAAGAGGCTTAAAAGTCTCTTTTAAGCTGCGGGTGAGTCGATGGGGTTTTCCAAATACACAATCATGTCCTCAGCAAACAGACAATTTGACTTTCTCTCTTCCTATTTGAATACTCTTTATTTCTCTTGCCTGATTGTCCTGACCAGAACATCCAATACTATGTAGAACAGGAGTGGTAAGAGGCTGGACCAAGCGGACTGAACAGACACCTACAGAACTCTCCACCCTCAATGAACAGAATATACATTCTCAGTGCCACATAGCACATATGCTAAAATTGGCCACATAACTGGATGTAAAACACTCCTCAGCAATTCCAAAAGAATGGAAACCATAACAGTCTCTCAAATCACAGTACAATCAAATTAGAACTCAGGATTAAGAAATGCACTCAAAACCGCACACCTACATGGAAACGAACAACCTGCTCTTGAATGACTGAGTAACGAAATTAAGGCAGAAATAACTTATTTGAAACCAATGAGGACAAAACACAACATACCGGAATCTCCAGGACACAGCTCAAGCACTGCTAAGAGGGAAATTTATAGCACTAAACACCCACAACAGAAAGCTGGAAAGATCTAAAATTAACACCCTAACATCACAATTAATAGAACTAGAGGAGCAAGAGCAAACACACTCAAAAGCTAGCAGAAGACAAATAACTAAAATAATAGTAAGACTGAATGAAATAGAAACACGAAAATCCCTTCAAAAACCAATGAATCCAGGAGCTATTTTTTTAAAAAGATTAACAAAATAGATGGACCACTAGCTAGACTAATAAAGAAGAATCAAATAGACACAATGAAAAATGATAAAGGGGATATCACCACTGATCCCACAAAAATACAAACTACCATTAACATTTAGAAACCAAGATCTAGGCACTCCATGTGCTCATTCATTGCTGCTGTGATGTCACTGCTTTCAGAACATTCACTCCTTTATGTGAACAATTGAATATGACTGGTGGTCCAACAACTCTACACTCAGCCTTGCACAGGTCATGTTCATGACTATGAATACATTTTCAAATTCTGGAGAATCCAAATCTTCAAATTCATCTGCTGACTCCTTCACAAAGCACACTTTAATTTCCATATTAATAACACTTTGTATGATTTTTTCATGTGAATTTCCAGGACAACTTTGTTTTATCTTCCTAACAAAGACTTCCATTATATTAAGTCTTTAAACCTCTTATGTATTATTCTTGTTTTCCAGGTTCTTGAATCAATATCACTCACTTCCATCTGAGGCATTTATTCTTCAAAATATGAAGTAAGAGTTTTCCTTGGAGGTTTCAGTAAATTTTAGAATTGAAAATGGAAGAGTCAGCCAAGTTAGTGTCCCCAGTGGTGGATGTTAACACATTTCCAGCCATTGTTTGTACTCTTCTAAATTAGCACTCTCAAACACAGCCCTGGGAGTTCCTCCTCTTCAAATGCCAACTCCTCTCACAGATACCACCATTCCTTGCTGGTGGCCACCACAGCCAATTCCCATTTGCTTGATGTTAAAACTATACCGATTTATATGGGATGGTGTCTGTGCAAATGGTCAAATGAACAGATGGAACAGAAAAAGCCTAGAAATGGATCAGCACCTATACGTACATCAGGTTTATGACAAGGGCAGCCATTCAGAGTGGGAAATGAAGTATGCTTTTAATAAATAGTTCTGACTCCACTGCACATCCACATGGAAAAAATGAATGTTGATCCCTATATTACAGGATAAGAAAATATAGTTCAGATGGGCTGTAGATTGAAATATAAAAGGTAAAATAATCTTAGAAGAAAATGTAGAACACATTATAATCATGAGGTAAACAAGTATTTCTTAAACAGAAAAGTGCTAACCCTAAAGGAAAACAGAGCAAATTGGACTTCATTAAATTAGAATTTATTTTTAAAAATATTCATTGTAAAAAAGTAACCCACAGAAAATAAGGAAATATTTACAATAGATATATCTATGAAGGATTCATATAGAACATAGAGGAGAAACTCCTACAAATCAATACGGAAGCAGAAAATCCACTTACAAATGACAAAAGAGTAGAATGGGCATTTACGAATATGATAGCCATGATTCCAATAAATTCTCATAAATACACGAAAAGGTGCTCAACTTGGCTAGTTGTCAAAAAATGACACTTTAAAACCACAACGAAATAGCACATCTGTCAGTGTGGTTATGATGATTAAAATAACTGCTAATGAGACTATACATTGATAAAACCTGGAAAACAGTTTGACAGTATCTGATAGAGCTGAACATGTGCCCATCTATGACCCAGATATCCCACTCCTGGTTATATATGCAACAGAAATGCAAATATGTGTTTACCAAAATACATGTTTTAAAATGGTGAAATATTTTACTGAATGAATTTGTTGTGATGGTTAATATATATTTTTAAAAACATAGTTTTATAAAATTTAAATGATTGCAATAAATTTCTCCAATTAATAAAAATAAAAATGGTCAATTTAGCTGCTGTATTTTTGTGTGTTATCCTTTTAGCTTGTACTATGCAATTTGTGTTTTATTAATGGATGTAAAGGTGTGCTGACTATTTCATTAGGTTATGAGTTTCAACTTAAAAATGATCATAGGGTATTTATAATAACCATAAATAGAAAACAAGCTGCCATGAACAACAAAACAAATTGGTCTTTATTCTTATAGTAGCATACGTACAATACAGAGTAAGAATGAACAAACCACCACTCTAACTACATGTAAATGTGGTTGAATCTTACATAATGTTTAGTAAAAGCTAGGCATGAAAGAGTGCATATTTTGTGACGTTATTTACATAAACTTCAAATCCAGACAAAACTAATTTATAGGAAGGCAGAGTCAGTTTTCTTGGGGAGGGTATTGGGATGCAGGCTGGGGTCTACTTGGGGGCTAACCCACTTCTGATTGTGTATCTTTGGGCAGGCCGTGGTGAGTTCAGTTCGCAAGAACTACTTGAGCTGTACACTAGTGACTTTTGCATTTTGGGTCTGTTTATTTTCTAAAAAGTTTACTAAATACAGACTACAGTATAATCAGAATATCCTTCAGCTGTTACCAGGAATTGCAATTAGGAGTTAGTGCAGCATCGTGGTTCTAGGGGCATGTTCTTGAGTCCAGCTGCCCCATTACTCATCTGTCTTGAGTCCAGCTGTCCTGTCACTCATCTGTCTGACTTGGGGAAATTCCCTGATGCCCCTTGTGTCTCCGTGTCTGCATCCTCACTCGGGGTAGGGTTGATTAGCACCTACTCTGCATGACTCCTGACTGGATCAATCACTGAACACATTCCGTGTGCTTGGAATGTATCTGCATGTGACATGCACATAGTTTTTGGAGGTGGATTTATGTTAACGCTGACACGGTAAAGTATGCTTGATAAACTTTTCAGTATAAAACACTACAACACTCAATGGCACATTAAATTTCTGTAGATTATTCCTTCCTTGAAGCTTGTATCTGTAAATTTTTTATAACGAATGTGTTGTTTTGGGACCATAAACATAAAACTTAATAGTGGTTACATTTTGGAAAGTTGTTTAGTGGAGTGTTCTAAGAGGTATAGATCCTCTGACCATCACACCTGGAATTTCAAATTTGTAACTCCACCAAAATAAACACATTGAACAGAGAACTGTTTATTGAAATATCACTCAGGTTACAAAATCTGACACACTCTGAAGACTTAAGACACGGGGAGGTCATATAATTTGTTTACTCAGCCAATGTTCTACATGAATTATTTCAAAGTCATATGCTACAGTGTAAAGAAGACCATTCTATAATCTGCTTGAAATGCAAAAACCAAATTTTTGGATATATCGGTTGTCTCCAAACACATCCTCGAGGGAAATGCTACATTATTCCTAAATTTATGCCTCTAAGGGTTAAAAGTAAAAAATGTTATTTTGTATTATCTACATAATTCTATGCTTTCCAAATTCTCAGAAATAACCCTTTCATGAAAATTTCAGTTAAAAGGGTTTATACATTTAACAAAGCAATTTCAATTACAAATATCCATTTTCATAATTTAAAAAGTTTCTTATGTGCAATTGTTTGGGTTAAATAAGAAAAATTAGAAATAACACAAATCTCTAATAGTTTTACATTTTATGGACACTCAAATACACACTTTGGTTTAAAATGTCATATTTTCAAAGACAAATGGATACAAAATTCTATAAAGAAAATCATATGAAAATGCCTAAAAGCAAGGAAAATTCAAACTAGTTATCTTTGGCTTTCTAGAGTATATATTATTTCTCCTTTTTTATAATACTTAGTTTTTAAATTTTCTAAAATTATTACTATGAAAACCAATAAACATGGAATAATATACTCTATTAAATGTGTTAATTGTCTAATTCGGGTTTGTGTCACTCTTTTCGCTCATGGCAACATGATGCAATGATTTGAGCTGTGAGAGGAATGGTCTTCAAGGAAACATTCTGGTGAAGTCTATGTGCCATTAGTAGATGCTTATTTTCCTTTGGAGGGTTACAGGAGTTAGGCAATTAGAAAAGTCTAGAGAATCAGGCCCGACAACTTAAAGGCCGAGGAGACTCCTCCAGGGCTGCCCCCATGGAGGCCACCACAGCCCTGGGAGGGTCCCTGAGGAGAGCATCGTTCTTTGAGTTTGTCATCCCAGGACTGCACATGTGAGACTCGGCAGCATCAGCTGCTCTTCAGGGAAGAGTCATCGAGTTTATAAGTGTTTCCTTCGCAGAAAAGCAGGCTAGTGTTTCACTGACAAAGTGGACAGATCACAGTGAAAATGACAAGGCTGTAACTCAAGACGACTGTACTTGGAGGTACCTTCTTGGAAATAGAATTCCTCAGGGTATCACATTTCTTCCTCTGCTCCAGTAAGAAAAATAATTTATTAAATAAAAGGTTATTTTAACTTTTAATCCATAAATATATGCATTATAGAATTATCAGTTGATATTAATCACCAATATAACATACATTACAGCAAATATAATTGATAAAATATACTAATATTATGTTATATAGTGTTACAGATTACATAAAATAACTTGTATTTATTATAAGCATATTTAATACTACACACAAAGCTATAACTTAGAAAGTACTTGCTGTGCATATTATCTCTGAAACTCTCTGCAATCCTATTAGGCTGTAGAAATAAGTAGTGAGTATCCCTACAGGTATAAATGGAAAAAAAAGATATTCAAAATTTTAGGTGACTCGCAATGTACCTCAGAAAAGAAACTCAAACATAACTGATTTCAGATCTTGAGGCTTTTCCTCCTGGTGATATATTTTTCCGGGCAAATCTGACTTAAATTAACATTTTTTTCTCTGAAAATTGGAGCAATGTTGAATATTAGTTTTCCTCTTCCTTTCTTCCCTTTTTCCCTTTTT
>NW_012101731.1:8498-33804 GCF_000951045.1 Mandrillus leucophaeus
CCTTACGTAGACCTAGAGTTAATTAGCTCTGACAGGCACTAATCTTATCATGGACACTGTCCCTATAAGAACTCCATTTTTGGGAGTGGACATTAAATATACTTATTTCACTGAGAAGCCGGGCAACAAGTGAAAATACTTATCTCCTATGTTGTGGAAATTCCGTTGAGTCTTTTCCCTATACCTTTTCCATCTACTTCCCGATTTTTCTTTGAGATATGATGTGATACAGATGGATGATTATCATTCAATTTTTCAAGTTTATTGGGAATTCTTTATTTTGCCTTTATACTTAGAAAATTACTTTCTGCTCCAGGAAAAAATAGTTTATTAGTCTAATAATTGACTAAAATCTACCATTTGTTATGGCCAATGATACAACGTTGATTTACTGAAAATACCTTCAGTCACTTTGGTTTTAAATCTCGCAATATAAGCAATTTGTTAAAAACGGGCATTACTTTACTCTTATGCTTTCTGTGTCCTCTGTACTAAGTATCTCCAAAACAAAATGAAAACCCACGAGATTAGCCTTGGCCAGGGCAAGATATTTGAAATAAAAAAGGATATAACGGTACCAATTGCAATAATTCTTATTCATAAATTTAATGATAAAGAATAATATAAAGTGTAAGTTGCAATATAAAAAGGATGAATATGTGTTTGATTTAAATAAACATTTGACACGTTAATATATTGAACATTAGTATCTAAAACTTCATTTTATAAAGGATAGATAGGCATTTTCTTTAGAGAATAATAATAGCATCCATATGTAAATCACAGAATTCTGAACAAGAGAAAGAGTTCTATCAATGGAAAAGGGCTGACCGGCACCACTGATCCCCAAAAATAACCAGGTAGAAGAATTCTACAATCTATTACAAGGTGATTAACTGACTAGATGCTCTGAGAAGAAACTGGAATTTGGATGATTTGAAGATAGTGAGTTATCTTGATTGTTCACAGCCAGTTACAGGTAGAATTCCTTGTTCTATGTTTTCCTCCCTCTCACTAGTATGCTCGAGTAGTCTTTAAAATATTGCAACTTCAGGGACCCCTGAGGATATAGCCATAATTTTTTTGATATCTTAAAAGATTGGCAGAACCACAATGGATCAGAACATCTTGATGGAAATCATGAAAATATGAATAAATAAATCACAAGATTAATGTCTTTGTAAGAGGATGTGGAAGTAAAAAAACGTATTTTATAAATCACATGTGTGTAAAAGCATTTAAATCATTTAGAAAAATTGACAAGTTGTACTAGTGTCTTTAATAAATTTAAAGAAATTTGACTAAATTTGTACCTGTTTATATAAAGGTTTGGAATTTTATGTTTAAAATGTCTACAATTACTGGTTGCTTAATATATTGCTTTTAAATATTGAAAAATTGTATGTTCATAGATTTGTAACAAGATATTTAATAAGAAACAAGTATTACTAATCCTTTTTTGCAGAAATGACTCTTGAGGGTCAAATTAGAAATATTTATATTGATTATTAGCTCTAAAATCCCATGGGAATGGAATTCGGGCAATACAGGCACATGCAACTGTAAGATACTAACACACAAAAAATAACCAATGTGAATATATAGAAAGTAAAAATAACAAATTAGTGACTATATCATTTCCTGTAGGAAATATTTTAATGTCAGCTGTATGGACCTCTTCACTGAGAATATAAATATTTCATTCCCATTCTAGATGGGAATCAGATTCACAATCTAACGTGCTGTCTCTCTTTTTAGTGCCAATTCACAGCTGATGTCAGAAATAAACTCTGGTCTTTACATGGAATTTTAAAAGTTGAAGTGAAGCAAACATAGTTTGATGTGGCGCACACAGGATTATAAATAACATAAAGTTTACTTTTGTCCTCCAGGTAAAGCCACTTCAAGCGATCATACCACATGTGGCTGGCCAACCAGACCCTGGGTGGTGACTTTTTCCTGTTGGGAATCTTTAGCCGGATCTCACACCCTGGCCTCCTCTGCTTGCTTATCTTCAGTATATTTTTGATGGCTGTGACTTGGAATATTACATTGATACTTCTGATCCACATTGACTCCTCTCTGCATACTCCCATGTACTTCTTTATAAACCAGCTCTCCCTCATAGACTTGACATATATTTCTGTCACTGTCCCCAAAATGCTGGTGAACCAGCTGGTCAAAGAGAAGACCATCTCGGTCCTTGGGTGTGGGACCCAGATGTACTTCTACCTGCAGTTGGGAGGTGCAGAGTACTGCCTTCTAGCTGCCATGGCCTATGACCGCTACGTGGCCATCTGTCATCCTCTCCGTTACTCTGTGCTCATGAGCCAGAGGGTATGTCTCCTCCTGGCATCAGGTTGCTGGTTCGTGGGCTCAGTGGATGGCTTCATGCTCACTCCCATCACCATGACCTTCCCCTTCTGCAGATCTCATGAGATTCACCACTTCTTCTGTGAGGTCCCTGCTGTTTTGAAGCTCTCTTGCTCAGACACCTCACTTTACAAGATTTTCATGTACTTGTGCTGTGTCATCATGCTCTTGATCCCTGTGACAGTCATTTCAGTGTCTTACTACTTTATCATCCTCACCATCCATAAGATGAACTCAGCTGAGGGTCGGAAGAAGGCCTTCACCACCTGCTCCTCCCACATGACAGTGGTCAGCCTCTTCTATGGAGCTGCTATTTACAACTACATGCTCCCCAGCTCCCACCACACCCCGGAGAAAGATATGATGGTGTCCTTTTTCTACACTATCCTTACACCTGTGTTGAATCCTATCATTTACAGTTTCAGGAATAAGGATGTCACAGGGGCTTTGAAAAAAATGCTAAGAATGCAGAAAGCTCCATATTAAAGTGTGAAAGAACTTAAGTTGGTCCTCTCTTCTTAGGGTCTCTCTCTTCACTTTAGGTGTCCTTCCTATAAAACAATCAGCATATTGTGGTGGTGTCTGACTCCCTGAGTTGCCATTCAGGGGGTTTCTGTCCACTCTTCTCTCCTATAATCACACTTGAGATGTTCACTTATCTCCCCGCACCCCTCTTCCCTCATAGCATTGATCTCTAGTCCAGTCCTTCGGGGCCAACAGTCCTTTTTTAGATTGGAGTTGAGAAATATGAAACTAAATGTGTTTATGACCCTTGAGCACCTTCTATCAGAGAGAAAATTTGTTTTGATATCATGGGCTCACTGAATATGAAATAACCCCATATTCAGATTGTTCCTCCGCATCCACTCTGTGCTAAAGACTTCATTTACCACCTCATTAGACCCTCACCCTCTGTGGTTGAAGCTAAGGTCATCCACATTTCACAAGTGACAAAACAGCCTTTGAGGCTTCCCCTGACTTGCCCCAAGAAGGAGATCCTCAGGGGAAGGAAGTTCATTCATCCATAGGCATTTGGGGCTAAACACATTCAAGACCTCAGAGATGCTAAATGTACAGTTGAGATTTTTCTTCCATCAGAATTTTTAGAATGTTCTCAAGTTATTTTCTGTGAGCATATGAGAAGTCCAACCTCAAATTAGACCAGACACATGGGCTATCCAGAACACATCTGTTTGGAGTAGAATTGGTTCGTTTAGACTTTCTTAACCAGAGAAATATGGAAATTTCTCACACTTCTACCCTGTTCGAGCCAGTGGTGACATATACTTAGAATATAATTTCAAATCAGTTTTATGTATGCACATGGTTGTATTCGTATTAACTTATTTAACAATGATAACACCTTGTGTGCTTATGATCCGGCACCATTTTTAGTGTGTGACATGGATGGAACACTTTTATTTTCACAGCCTAATATTAGCTTTATTCTACAGTTGATTTAACTGAGATTCTGTGGGTTTGAGAAACTTGAACAAGGGTATGCAGCTTAGAAAGTGCTCAACAGGGATGTAAGTCCAGGCAAGCAGGCTGGAGTCCCTGCCCCTGACCACTGCATGTGCTACCTCTTGTGGAGTCTGTGGCCTTTTCCACACTGCGTCTCTCCATCTGGGAGGGCCATACTCCAATCCTGGAATCACTGGTTCTTTCCATATCCAGTGTTTTCACATAGCTTTCCCTCTCTTCAGAATGCTCTTTTTCATCTGTAAGTACAAGGATACAAAGATAACTCTCCATGACTCTGTTACATTCCTTTAGGCCCCAAGTCATTCAGTCATTCAACAAATACCTACTGAGACCCCAAAGTTTGCCAGGCCCTGTTCTACAAACTGAGGATGCATTCATGAGCAAAACAAATAAACTTCATCTTTTTAGCACTTAAAGGAGGGTATATACGAAATATAAATTTGGTAATTGATAAGACATGGCGTATTAGAAGAAAACTGCATGCAGTGGGGCTCCTGCAGCTGTGTAGGTGTCTTCCGCCTGCTTGGTGTCCTCATCCTCCTCCTAGGGCTACAGCGGCGTCCTGGCTGGATCTGACGGGCTGATGGCGGGGAATGAGAAGCTCACGCAGAACCTCAGCACCGCTTGGCTCCTGCCTGGACAAGGTGTGCGCCCTGAATGTGTGGACCATGGCGAGCCGGAGGCGAAGATCCGCGACTGGTACCAGAAGCAGGGGCCTGGGCCCGGGCCCTCCTGCGACTCCAGCAGCTCCTACAAGACCATCGAGGACCTGTGGGAAAAGATATTCTTGGGGCCACCACTGAGACCCGCAGGACTGTCCTGCAGATCGACAACGCCCGTGTGGCCGCAGAGCACTTCCGGGCCAAGCCTGAAACGGAAAGCTCTGCGCATGCGCTTGGAGGGCGCCATCAAAGTGCGCAGGTGCGGGACGAGCTGACCTAGGCAGGACCCGCCTGGAGATGCAGATCCAAGGCCTGAAAGAGGAGCTGGCGTCCCTGAAAAACAACCACGAGGAGGAAGTCGGTGGCTGAGGTGCCAAGCGGGAGGCCAGGTCAGTGTGGAGGTGGATTCCGCCCCTGGCACTGATCTCGCCGAGATCCCGAGTGACCTGCAAGCCAATGTGAGGTCATGGCGGAACCGGAAGGAGCTGACGTCTGGTTCACCAGCGGGGCTGGGGAGCCGAACCGGGAGGTCGCTGGCCACACGAAGCAGCTCCGGATGAGCAGGTCCAATGTCACTCACCTGCGGGGCACTCGCCAGGGTCTTGAGATTGAGCTGCAGTCGCAGCTCGGCCTGAAAGCTGCCTTGGAAGCCACACTGGTGGAAACTGCGATGCGCTTTGGGGCCCAGCTGGCGCAGATCCGGTCGCTGAGGAGACGTATTGAAGGGCCGGTTGGCCACTGTGCGAGCTGACAGCGGCAGAATCAGGAGAACCAGCGGCTCATGGACATGAGGTCGCGGCAGGGACAGGAGGTCGCCACCTACCGCAGCCTGCTCAAGAGCCAGGGAGATTACTCCAACAACCTCTCCACCTCCCAGGTCCTCTGAGGCGGCAGGCTCCGGGGCTTCTGCCCTCCTTCAGAGGGTGTTTCCTGGGTTAGGGGGACAGGAAGGAAGGGCTCTTTCCCTGACCTGGCAATAAAATTTTATGGCCCAAGGGGGGAAAAAAAGAATGAAACATGTAGCAGGCAATAACTAACCAAAGAATGAAAAATGTTTAAAAACAAAAATGCAATTAATGTGAAATAACGCAGCATCTGAGACAATAAACACTAGTAGAGATAGTGATTACTGGAACAAACACACTAGGAAAATATTGCAAATCTAATCTTGCATAGAACTAATATCAAATCTTCACGATACATAAAAAAATGAAAAAATGGAAATAAATCCATAATCACAATGGCAGTTTTTTGTTTTGTTTTGTTTTTTTTTTTGAATGTGTTTCATCTGGCTTGTTTTCAACTTGATTGGGGTACAATTGACGAATAGGTAAGCTGTACACATTGATAATTTTATGTACGTATACGTTATGAAATTATGACCACCATCAAGCTAGTTAACATTTCCATCACCTCATATCGTTTTTTTTTTTTTTTTTGCGGGGGGGAGGGTGTGGTTAGAACACTTAAGATATCCTCTCAACAAATGTCAAGTATACAAGATTTATCCTCTTAACAGATGTCAAGTATACAAGACTATTGCTAACTGTAGTCACCATGCTGTACATCAGCCCTCTAGAAATTACTGATTTTTGCATGACTGAACTTTGTACCATTTGACCAATCCTTATTCATTTCCCTAAACTCCTAATCACTGGGGACCAACATGCTACTCTGTTTCTGTGAGCTAGGCTATTTTACATAAGTGAGAATATATGGTATTCATCTTTCTGTGTATTTTTCACTTAGCATAATATTCAGGTTTATGTTGTCCCAAATGGTAGGAGTAACTCTGGGGCTAAAAAATAAAGAATATTTCATTGTGTGCAAATATGTGTATGTATATTTTCATTCATTCATTTATTTTTCTAATTTTGCTATTGTGAATAATGCTGCAATAAACACTGGTGTGCCGATACCTCTTTGAGATCCCAATTTCACTTCTTTGGGTGAACCATGACCTAGAAGCATGATTGGGAGATCATACGATAGTACTATTTTTAACTCTTTGAAGAAACGCTATACTGTTTGCTTATAATTGCTGTTTTCATTCTCACCAGCAATGTTCAAAGGTTTCTCTTTCTCCACTTTCCCTCTCTTGTTTCATCTGTAATGATGGCTATTCTAACAGGTGGGAGGTGATACCTCCTTGTGGTTTTAGTTTGCATTTACCTGATGCCTAGTGATGTTCAGCTCTTTTTATTTACCTGGTGGCCATTTTTATGTCTTTTGAGAAATGCCTACCCAGGTCGTTTGCTTATTTTAAATCAAGGTAATTGGTTTTTGCTATTGAGTTGTTTGAGCTCCTTATAAGTTTTGGTTATTACCCCCTTTACAGATACATGGTTTGCAAATGTTTTCTCCTATTCTGTAGGTTGTCTTTTCACTTTGTTGATCAGTTGGCCAAATATGCTCGGGTGAAATATGCTTGCTTTCTGTTCTGCCTATTATTTCATTGGTCTATATGTCCATTTTTCTTATGACAGTTCCTTACTGTGATAATTCCCATAACGTTGTAATATATTTTGAAATAAATGTGATGTCTCTAGTTTTGCTCTTGTTCAAGATTGATTTGGCTATTTGAGATCTTTGGTTCTAGATGTAAAGAAATACCACTGATATTTTATAGATTGCCATTTATAGATTGTTTTGCTTAATAAGGACGTTTTTAACAATGTTAATTCTTCAAATCAATGAATACAGTATCTTTCCGTGTATTTGTGTCTCCTTCAATATCTTTGACTGTTTTATGATTCTTAGTGTACAAGTTGTCTGCCCCATTGGATTAAGTATTCCTAAATGCATTATTTTTTGCTATTTTAAATGGCATTGCTTTCTTATTTTCCTTCCAAATAACTCATTGTTTGCAGAAATATCACTGATTTTTGTGTGCTATTTTATGTTCTACAACTTTACTGAATTTGTTTATTCAAATAGTTTTTTGGTATAATCCTGTATATAAAAACCCTAAGGCCATATCATCTGCAAATAGAAATGATTTTAATATTCTAATTTTGATGCTTTTTTGTCTAATTGCTTTGGTTAGGACTTTCAGTACCATGTTAAACAGAAGTGGTGACAATGGACATCCTCGCTTTGTACCATATAATAGGAGAAACATTTTCATTTTTTATTATGTTAACTGTGGGCTTTTCATATATGGTATGTTGTGTTGAAGTAAGTTCCTTCTATACCTATTTTCAGAGTTTTGACATGAATTGTCAAATGCTTTTGCTGCAAATTTTTTTATTCTCTTAATGTGTTATATCACACTGATTGATTTGCCTATGTTGTAGCATTGTTGCATCCCAGAGATACGTTTCAGTTGGCCATGGTTATTATCTTTTTAATGGGCTATTGAATTTGGTTTGTTAGTATTGTGTTGAAGATTTTTACACCTATGTTTATCAGTGATATTGACCTGTAGTTTTATTTTCTTGTGATTATCTTTGGCTTTGATAAAAGTGTATCATGGCCTCATAAAATGAGTTTGGGTCATTCTTCTGGGTTTTGAAAGAGTTTAAGAAGGATTGCTGTTCTTCAAATGTTTAGAATTCATCCATGAAGCCATTTGGTTCTGGTCTTTGGGAAGTTTTTGTTTACTAATTTAATCTTGTTTGTTATTGGTCTACTCAGGCTTCATATTTCCTCTTGATTCAGTTTTCGTAGGTTGTATAAATCAAGTTTGATTTCTTATAATCTAATTTATAAGTGCATAATTTTCATAATAGTCTTTTATAATCCTTTTCATTTTGAGGCATTTGTTCTAATGACTCCTTATTTCTTATTGTCGCTATTTGAGAGTTATTTGAGGATAATTTTTTTTCTTAGGCTAAGTTTTATCACCTTTTACTTGAAAAAAAATTTAGTTTTGCTGATTTTTCTAGTTTTTCTAGTCTCATTTATTACTACTTTAATATTCTTTATGATAACTTTGGACTTAGGCTTTTCTGCTAGTTTCTTGAGGTATGAAGTTGGCTAATTTGAATTCTTTAATATAGCTATTCATTGCAATCAACTTTTAGTACTAGATTTGGTCCATCTCATAAGTTTTAGCATATTGTATTTTTTGTCTTGAGATTTTCTCTTTTGATTTTTCCTTTTTCCCAGTCATTGCTCAATGTAATGGTATATATGTTAACACACCAATATGTGATAGAGTACATAAACCTCAAAATCACTAAAGTTACAGAAGATTTATACAACATAATGGCCACAAAACTTGTACATATGGAACAATGCTTACAACAATAATAAAAGTCATGTTCTTTTCTAGTGCACATGGGATTCTCACCAAAATCAAATACAGGTGGGTCTTTGACAGAACAATAATATAGACATGACATAAAATGTGTAGGATGGACTGGGTGCAGTGGCTCACACCTGTAATCCCAGCACTTTGGGAGGCCGAGGTGGGAGGATCATGAGGTCAGGAGATCGAGGCCATCCTGGCTAACACTGTGAAACCCTTTCTCTACTAAAAAATACAAAACAAAATTAGCCGGGTGTGGTGGCGGGCGTCTGTAGTCCCAGCTACCAGGGAGGCTGAGGCAGAAGAATGCCATGAACCCAGGAGTTGGAGCTTGCAGTGAGCCTAGATCGCGCCACTGCACTCCAACCTGGGTGACTGAGCGAGACTCTGTCTCAAAAAAAAGGTGTAGGATGCAGCTAAACCAGTGGTTACAGAAAAATTTATCCCTGTAGATCATTAAGAAAGAAGAAAGGCTAAATATTGACAAGTCTATTTCAAGAAGACAGAATTTAAAAGTCTCAAATTATGTCTACAAAATGTTGAAAGAGTAAACAATGAAGTAGACACCATCTATTTATTCATAAATGTATGTAGAAATCATAGGTTAATATCCGTGTTTGATTTCAGTTCCACATCAAAAGGTCTATAATCATTTTTCCACTTTTGTGTTCTTATTGCATTATTTTCAAAAATATTTTTAATTGAAATACTAAAATACATATTTTATGGGGTACAATGTGATATTTGGATATGTGTATATTTGTAATGATTAAGCTAATGAACATTTTACCAATTTTTGTGGTGAGACATTTAAAACGTACCCACTTAGCCATTTTGATATATACAACACATATAGTACATGTGTAATTATAATTTTGTATTATATATAATATACATTATACACATGTACATATGTATATATATGCAATTATATAATTTTGATATATACAATAACAATATACAACATTGACACAAATGAACAAGATTTTCTTCTATTTAAAGGCTGAATTACATTTCACTGTGGATATGTCTTGTTTTCTGTATCTATTCATCCATTGATGGATACTTAGGTTGATTCCATATCTTGGCTATTGTGAATAATGTTGCAATGAACATGGGAGTGCAGATATCTCTTTGACATACCCATTTAAATTGGATACATTCTTAGTAATGGAATTTCTGAGTCACACGGGGTTCATACTATTAATGCCTACATCAAAAAGTCTGAAAGAGCAGACAGACAATCTAAAGTCACACCTCAAGAAACTAGAGAAACAAGAACAAACTAAACCCAAACCCAGCAGAAGAAAAGAAATAACAAAGATCAGTGGAGAACTAAATGAAATTGAAACAAAATATACAAAAGATACATGAAACAATAAGTTGGTTCTTTAAAAAAATAAGTACAATAGACTGTTAGCAAGATTAATCAAGAAAAGAGAATACCCAAGTGAGCTCAATTAGAAATGAAACAGGTAATATTACAACCGATACCACAGAAATACAAAAGATTATTCGTGGCTACTATGATCAGCTTTATGCGTGTAAAGTAGAAAACCTACAGGAGATGAATTAATTTCTGGAAATATACAATGCTCCTAGATTAAACTAAGAAGAAATAGAAACTCTGAAGAGAGAACAGTACCAAGCAGGAAGATTGAAATGGTGCCAACAAAAAAAGTCTGGGACCAGATGGATTCACAGCTGAATTAATTGGCATCAATCCGATTAACACTATTCCACAAGAGAGAGAGGGAAACCTTCCTAAATCATTCTATGGAGCCAGTATCGCCCTGATACCAAACCCAGGAGAGGATATAACAAGCAGAACTGTAGACCAATATCGCTGATGAACATACATGGAAAAACTCTAAACAAAATACTAGCTAACAGAATCTAACAGCAGCATATCAAAAAGATAAATCATCATGATCAAGTGGGTTTCATAACAGGGATGCAGGGATGGTTTAACATATACAAGTCAATACATATGATGCATCACGTAAACAGAATTAAAAGCTAAAGTCACATGGTTATCGCAATAGTTGCAGAAAAAGCATTTGACAAAATCCATCCCTTTATGATTGAAACCCTTAGCAAAATCAGCATACAAGGGACATACTGTAAGGTAATAATAGCCACCTATGACAAACCCACAGCAAACATTCTGAATGGGGAAAAGTTGAAAGCATTCCCTCTGAGAACTGGAACAAGACAAGGATGCCCATTTTCGCCACTTCTATTCAAAATAGTTTTGGAAGTTCTAGCCAGAGCAATCAGACGAGAAAGAAGTAAAGGGCATCCAAATCAGTAAAGAGGAAGGTGCACTGTCGCTGTTTGCTGATAGTATAATCGTCTACCTAGAAAACCCTAAAGACTCATCCAAAAAGCTCCTAGAACTGGTAAACAAATTCAGCAAAGTTTCAGAATACAAAATTAATGTACACAACTCAGTAGCTCTGTTAATACAGCAATAGCTACCAAACTGAGATTCAAATCAAGAGCTCAACCCAATTTACAATAGCTGCAAAATAAAAATACTTAGGAATACCTAACCAAGGAGGTGAAAGACCTCTATGAGGAAAACTACAAAACACTGCTGAAAGAGATCATAGATGACACAAACAAATTGAAACACATCCCATGCTCTTGGATAGGTAGAATCAACAGTTGAAAATGACCATATTGCCAAAAGCAATGGACAAATTCAATGCAATTCCGATCAAAACACTACCATCGTTCTTCACAGAACAACAATCCTAAACAATCCTAAAATGTATATGGAACCAAAAAAAAGCCCATATAGCCAAAGCAAGACTAGGAAAAAAAGAATGAAACCAGAAGCATCACATTACTAGACTTCAAACTGTATTATAACACCATAGTCACCAAAATAGCTTGGTACTGTCATAAATATCAGTCTATAGACCAATGGAACAGAATAGAGAACCCAGAAATAAAACGAAATACTACAGCCAACTGATCTTCAACAAAGCAAACAAAAACATAAAGGTGGGGAAATGACACACTCTTCAACAAATGGTGCTGAGAAAATTGGCAAGCCACATGTAGAAGGATGAAACTGGAACTTCATCTCTAACCTTATAGAAAAAGCAACTCAAGATGGATCAAAGACTTAAACCTAAGACCTAAAATTATTAAAATTCTGGAAGATAATGTGAGAAAATGCGATCTTGTAGACACTGTCTTAGGCAAAGATTTCATGACCAAGAACCCAAAAGCAAATGCAACAACAAAAAATAATAAATGGGACTTAATTAAACTAAAAAGCTTCTACATAGCAAAAGACATCATCAGAGTAGACAGACGACCCATGGAGTGGGAGAAAATCTTCAGTCTATACATCCAACGAAGGACTGATATCCAGAATCTACAAGAACCTCAAATCAGCAAGAACAAAACAATCCCATCAAAAAGTGGGCTAAGGACACAAACAGACAATTCTCAAGATAAAATATACAAATGGCCACCAACATGAAAACAATGCTCAACATCACTAATTATCAGGGAAACGAAATTCAAAACCACAATGCAATGCCATCTCCTGCAAGAATGGCCATAATAAAAAATTTTTTTAAAAACTAGACATTGGTGTGGATGTGCTGAAAAGGGAACACTTACACTGTTGGTGCAAATGTAAACTCGTACAACCACTATGGAAAAACAGTGTGGAGATTCCTTAAAGATCTAAAAGTAGATCTACCATTTGATCCAGCAATCCCACTACTGGGTATCTACCCAGAGGAAAATAAGTCATTATACGAAAAAGATACTTGCACGTACATGTTTACAGCACCACACTTCACATTTGCAAAAATATGGAAGCAGCCCAAATGATCATCAATCAATGAGTGGATAAAAAATATATATATATATATATATATACTACTTAGCCATGGAAAGGATGAAATAATGGCATTTGCAGCAAACTGGATGGAATTAGAGACCATTATTCTAAGTGAAGCAACTCAGGAATGAAAAACCAAACATTTGTATGTTCTCACTCATAAGTGGGAGCTAAGCTATGAGGATGCAAAGGGATAAGAATGATACAATAGACTTTTGTGGACTTGGGGGAAAGGGTGGGAGCAGGTGAGGGATAAAAGAATACGCATTGAGTAGTGTACACTACTTGGGTGATGAGTGCACCAAATTCTCAGAAATTGCCACTAAACAACTTATTAATGTAACCAAACACCACCTGTTCCCCAAAAACCGATTGAAATTTTATCTATCTATCTATCTATCTATATATCTATAGATATATATGCACACACACATATATATATACACACACATATATTATATAGGTACATCATCCAGGAGCAGTGGCTTATGCCTATAATCCCAACACTTTGGAAGGCTGAGGTGGGAGGATTGTTTGAGGCTAGGTGTTTGAGACCAGCCTGGGTGACATAGTGAGACCTCATTCTTACAAAAATTAAATTTAAACAATTAGGGAGGCATAGTGGCATGTGTCTGTAATCCTAGGTACTCAGGAGGCTGAGGTGAGAGGATCACTTGAATCTGGGAGATTGAAGCTGCAGTGAGCCATGATTGCACCACTGCACTCCAGCCTGGGTGACAGAGCAAGATCCTAACTCAAAAACAGGGTATCTATTTTACAGATACATCAAAGTCTTATCTGTGCTCTTGAATTCCCTGTCTTAATCTCCTCAGACCAATTTTTTAGACAGTAGGTGTGTAACTTCCCTATCAATTTTTAATATTTTTATTGCAGATATGTGTCCAAATGTAATATTTTAGCAGGATATATTTAAATGGTAGCACACTGATCATTCTACAACATATATTTTTCTTCAACTTATTGAAATGTTCACAAATTGGTATTAATATTGATCATATGTGCATTTTCTTTATATGAATACTTAGGTTTACCACTTTTTTCATGCTTTATAAAGTACCAGAGTGTCTATCCTTGTATAATCTCCTTGGAAGTCTTAGGTAGTGAAGAAAGAACATCTTCAATGTTATGAGATATTACTAAATTCATCTCTAAAAGAGTTGCACTAATCTTTCTAACCATTTTCCCTTCTTCCTTTA
The DNA here is from genome assembly GCF_000951045.1 of Mandrillus leucophaeus. Lineage (NCBI taxonomy): Eukaryota > Metazoa > Chordata > Mammalia > Primates > Cercopithecidae > Mandrillus > Mandrillus leucophaeus. Next base: position 22,356 of record NW_012101731.1, read on the forward strand.
TTTAACAAATAATCAATTTTTACTGTTAGGTTGGTGCAAAAGTAACATATGCCAGGCACAGTGCTAATTGTAGAAAACAATAGAGAAGAAAATAAATATATTTTGGACTCCTCGTGCGATAACAAAGCCCCAAACAGTGAATAGGTAAAATGTATGACATGGTCATGCCAGATGATATGTTATGAACATAAAATAGGGAGCACTGTTGCAACTTTAAATATAATTATGGATTGGAATGGACAAGGTAATGCCATAGTAACATCTCAAGCTGCACAAAAACATTGTTTATGTGATGTTCACACTGTAAATCTGTCAGATGGTACTTAGGGTCCACACATCAAAAGTCCCTCAAGGACCTAAGATGATGGATAAATTTGTTGACCATTTTGTCATTTTATGTTCTTGAATATGTTTATATCTGTGGCTGTACATGAAGTTTATACAACCATTGAAGTATATCCATAAAAAATCATAAGTGTACAGCTCATTAAGAATTTCATAACAGTACCTAAAATGTATCTAGAGAGAAGTTTGCAATTTTACGTATTAACCCTCCACCTGTGATTTTTAAACACTTAGTTTTTTTAACTTTCATACCTATGCAGCATTTAGATAGCCCATTAAAGTAATTTTTAATTATACATATACATATTATTCATGTGGAATTTTCATTGAAACTTAGAAATAAAATACAAGAATAAGTGAGTTGAGGCTTGTGTGAAGAGTATAAAAGGATTGTGATGTGTCAGGTGTGAGAGTTCTCACTGATTAAGAGTAGAGCAAGCCTTCATACAGAAATTGTCATATTATCTGAGCATTTATGACTGGTAGAGTTTATACAGAAATGCATTTGGTAAATTCACAGCAAGGAAGCAGGATACGAGAAGTCATGAAGGAATATGAAAGTGTGTGGTTTAAAGATACTCGGAGATACTGGAAGAAGCAATGTTGGAAGACAGGGTGGTTACCAGCCAAGGAGAGAAGATGCTCATTCTGTTTCCTGGTGTCTGTATCTGCTTCCACAGTTGGGCTTATGTGTTGGGTTCTGCATCTGAGGATTCAACCAATCATGGACTTAACCAATGATGGATTGAAAATATAATTAGGCTTATGATGGTCACATTGGTACAGACTTTTCTAAAAATTTTATTTTTTTGTTGTTATGTAGTAGGTCTATACATTTATGGGGTACATGAGATGTTTTGACACGGGAATGCAATGCATAATGCATGATGGAAAATGGAGTATCCTCTCAAGCATTTATCTTTTGTGTTACAGTTTTATTATACCATGTTTAATTATTTTTAAACGTACAATTGTTATTGATGTCACTCTATTATGCTAGTACTTATTCGTTCTAACAACTGTGTTGTATCCATTAACCATCCCCACCTACCCTTTCATCCCCCCAGTGACCTTCCCAGTATCTGCTAAGCATATTTCTAATTTATATCTCCATGAGTCCAATTGTTTTGATTTTTAGGTGCCACAAATAACTGAGAACATGCAATGTTTGTTTTTCTGTGCCTGGCTTATTTCACTTAGCATAATGACCTCCAATTCCATCTATGTTGTTGCAAATGACAGGATCTCATTACGCTTTGTGACTGTACAGTACTTCATCATGTGTAAGTACCACATTTTCTTTACTCATTCATCTGTTGGACACATAGGTTGCCTCCAAATTGTAGCTATTGTGAACGGAGCTGCAACAAGCATGGGTGTGTAGGTATCTCTTCAGTATATTTCTTTTCTTTTGGGTATATACCCAGCAGTGGGATTGCTGGATAATATGTTAGCTCTATTCTTAGTTTTTTGATTTTGAAGAACCTCCAAACTGGTCTCTGTTGTACCTTTAAATACAACTTTAAATGCAACTTTACATTCCCACAAAGAGTTTATGAGGGTTCCCTCTTCTCCATGTCCTCACCAGCATTTGTTATTGCTTATCTTTTGTATAAGAGCCGTTTTAATTGGGTGATATCTCATTGTAGCTTTGATCTGCATTTCTCAGATCAATGTTGAGCACCTTTTTATGTGCCTATTTTTGACTTTTGTCTGTCTTCTTTTGAGAAATGTCTATTCAATCTTTTACCAATATTTAAATCAGATTATTAGATTTTTTCCTGTAGATTTGTTTGAGCTTCTTATGTATTGTGGTTATTAATTCCTTGTGAGGTGGGTAGTTTGCAAACGTTTTCTTCCATTCTGTGGGTTGTCTCTGTTGATTATTTCCTTCACTGTGCAGAAGCTTTCTAATATAATGTGCCCCCATTTGTCCATGTTTGCTTGGGTTGCCTGTGTTATGGAGTATTACTCAAGAAATACTTGCCCAGACAAATATCCTGCAGATTTTCTCCAATGTTTTCTTGTGGTAGTTTCAGAGTTTGAGGTCTTAAAGTCTTTAGTCCATTTTGACTTTATCTTTGTATATGGTGAGAAGATGGGACTAGTTTCATTTTTCTTCATATAGATACCCACTTTTCCCAGTGCTGCTTATTGAAGAGTCAATCTTTTCCTCAGTGTCTGTTCCTTGCAACTTTGTAGAAAATGAGTTCACTTGTAGGTGTGTGGATTTCTTTGAGTTCTCTATGTCATTGGTGTATGTATCTGTTTTCATGCCAAACCCATGCTGTTTTGGTTATGGTAGCTCTGTAGTATAATTTGAAGTCAAGCAATGGGATTCCTCCAGTTTTGGTGGGTTGGTTGGTTGGTGGTTTTGCTTAGAATAATTTTGGCTATTCTGGGTGTTTTGTGCTTTCATACAAATGTTAGGATAGTGTCTTCTAGATCTGTAAGAAATGTCATTGGTATTTTCATAAGGATAACGTTGAATCTATAGATTGCTTTGAGTACTATGGATATTTTAACAATATTGATTCTTTTGGTTCATGAACCTGGAATATCTTTTCATTTTTTAGTGTCCTCTTCAATTATTAATGTTTTATAGTTATCATTATAGAACTCTTGCACTTCTTTGGTTAATTCCTGTTTAATTTTGTGGCTGTGCTAAATGCGATTACTTTTTCAATTTCTGTTTTAATCTATTTGCTATTGACATCTAGAAATCTGCCTTTTGTATGTTGATTTTGTATCCTGCAACTTTCCTGAATTTATTAGTTCTAATAGGTTTTTGGGGAGACTTTAGGTTTTTAAAAGTATAAGGTCCTATCATCTGTGAACAAAGATAATTTTACTCACCTTTCAAGTTTGATGCCATATATATGTGTGTGTATATACATATATATATATATGTGTACATATATATCTATATACACACACATGCATAGATGTATATATTTATTTATATTTGTTTCTCTTGTTTGATGCTCTAGCTAGGACTTCCAATAATATTTTGAGTAACAATGGTAACAATAGTTGCTCTAAAGTGCAAGACAAAGTCTCCTTTAATTTCCTTTAATTTTCTGTCCACTTTTCTCAAGCAGAAGGAGTCTTGCTCCATAGCCACCATATCTGGTAATATGCTGAGTCTCACCTGAAGCCAGCATGTCTCAGTCTCACCCAAGGCCCTTGATGTAGTACCTGGGTGTCACTACTGGTTATCTAGAGCCTGAGAGCTCTTCAGTTGGGAGGTGATGAATACTGTCAGGACTGAGTCCCTCCCTTTAAGGCAGCAGATTTCCTTCTGACCCAGTGTGTGTCTGGAAATTTAGGACCTGGAAAGGGGATCTCATGACTCTGGCTGGTATCCAACCTGATGTGGCTGAGCTGGAATCCAAGATGCAAGACAAAGTCCTCCTCACACTTCCCTCTCCTCTCCTCAAGCAGAAGAAAGAGGCCTCCTTTGGAGTCACAGGCTGTGGAGCCTGAGGTTAGGGGATGAGGTTACCTGCCCTGGCTTGTGTTTTAACAAGTCAGGTGACCCCCCAGTCCACTGGCTCTGGGCCCAGTTCAGCACTAGGACTTGCAACTCTTGTGGCCTAGACTCCCCTTCAGGTTTGTCTGTGGCTCCGGAGCACTTTAGCCCTTCATGGTGAGGCTTGGGTAGCTCAAGTAAGTTCCAAACACTGGGATTGGCAATTCCCCTCTAGCAATGGCTGGTTTAAATGCTCGCTCCATGGTGTGTGTCAGCTGCATTTGGTCTGGGTTTTCTTTCTGCTATAACAAGGGCATCACTGAGTTCAATGTCTTAAAATTGCTGGCTCTGCCTCTCCCCAGTGCACAGAGAAGCTCTCCATACCACACCACCACTGCTGGGGGATGAAGGAGTGGTAGTGTCAGTGATGCAGTACTGTTTTTCTGACTTCTTCCGGCCCTCATTCAGAAATATGAATTTAATTCCATGTACTGTGAGTGCTCACCTGATTTTTGATTCTTGTAAAGGTGATTTTTGTGTAGTTTTTAAATTGATGTTCTTGCAGGGGGATGATCCATGGAACCTTCTATTCTGCCCTCTTGCTCCATCCTCCATCCTCCAGAACTTTTTCTTGTCATTATTTCCTAAAAAATATAACAACTATTTACATAGTGTTCATATTGCATTAGTTGTTACGAGTAATCTAGACATGATTTCAAGCATAATGGGAAGATTTGTGTAGGTTGTATAGAAATACTCTTCCATTTTATATTAGGGGCTTTAGCATCACGGATTTTGGTATTTCAGGATATCCCAGATACTAAGGACAGATACTGAGGGATGACTGTACACTGGGGTGACTGTACACAGGAATGAATACACTACTCGGTACTTGTACATTTGACATACTGAGAAGGACTAAGCACAGCGTTGGAACGTTGTAGGCACTGAGAAAAGTGGCTCCCTTTCCCGTTCTTTTTCATTGCCAAGTTATATAATGTAAATTCGATTAGACTAATATTTCAAGGGAAGTCTCTGAGCTTTTAAGGATATCACCCTGTCATGGAGAAATCTTAGATCACATTCGGTCATCAGATTCACAGATGTTAAGATGCACAGAAGCATAGCAAGTACATAATACTCCTCCTTTGATTTGATTCTGACAAAGTGACACTCGGAGCTTTCAGTGTCTTCACTAAGATTACACAATTAATTAGAAGCAAATATAATCAATGGACAATGGTTTTTTAGAACCTCGAAGGTTGTCAGACTCAAATATTTTCTCCTAAATCTGGGAAAGCCCCAGCTGTGTTAATAGAGTCTCTATAGATGCAAATTTTCCCCACAAAAGATGGCTTTGCAGGGCCATTTCAAAATCTGTCAAAGACATACTTTGGGGTGGAATATTTTGATTTCCCTCAGGGTCTGCTATCTGTCATGTGATGCTATAGCAGAGTCAGGTTGGAATTTGGTATCTTGTTGCCACTAAGAGTCTGTTTTGTCAGTCTTAGGATCTCTCTTTCAATGTTAATGCTGGTCAGTTGTGCCTAAACTCCAAAAGAGGGGGGTATAATGAAGTGTGTCTCCCTTGTTATGTCCTGGAATTAAGCTTTTCAGGTTTCCTGAGGTCCTATTGGCCTAGAGGGGTCTGTTCAGTTGATTAAGGGACTTAGGATTTTATATTTAGTTTACAGACTTCTGACACTGGTTTTGCATGATCCTCCCTTTGTGAAATTCAGATTTGCTTTTACAAAGAGCTGATTTTAAATGTCTGATATGAAAATAGAATTTTAAACTAGAAAAATGAAGTTTAAAAAATGTACAATGTCATGAAAAAGACGGATTTGCTTTTGGATAGACCCACCGCATAAATGGAAAATATGTTTAATTCCCACAGGGACCGCGAGTGGAAAGTTAGAATCTATCAATCAAAAATAACAAAACAAAAATACCAAAATGGTGGATTCTGAGACGGTCTTAAAGAAAGTAGAAGCTCCAGGGAAGAGACAATGCCAAGTACAGGGAAGATGAATAAGCAGGAAAAAAAAAATGCAAATGATTAAGCAATAAACACTCACCTCAATTCCCTAAAGTGAAGAAACTGATGTAATTTTCTCATTTTGCATTCTGAATTTAAAGCCCTTGCTTTGGCCTTAGCATGGTGAAAGCAGCTTCACTGAGCTGGCGTGGCTTCGATTTATTCTCTGATGGAGCAGAACAGGTGGAGCAAAAGGTTTGTGCTGTATGTGCCGTGTTTCTCTTTGTTGAAAGGTGTGTCAGTAACCCATCTCTTCAGTGCTTTATAAACGGGGTAAGTAAGGAACAAAGATACCTGACTCTTGTTGCTGTATCTTCCTAATTCTGACTTTAGGTTTCCTGAAGTCCCAGGTTTGTTTTTTCTTTTTCGGCCCTAGGAATAGTGCATTATATTTCACTTTGCATTTTCACGTGCCTCAGTCACTATTAGTATTTTCCTCAGCATTATTTCTCTAACCTGCAGTACAGCAACCCTGAGGATGACCAGGCCTCAGTCATGGGTCTCCTTGACTCTTCATTAGTCTAGAAGTTACTGGGCTTCTTAGCTTTGAGACAATTGTGTCAAGCGTGATTGAAACAATTCAACTGGAAAATGAGACACAGAAATATTCAGACAAAGCAGTTACTGAGCAAAGCTCTGAATTGATGGGAGGGGTGGCGGTTTAGTCTATTATGCAAAGGAGATGCAGGACAAGAGGACCCTAGGCTTGGTTGCAGGGCTGCGGTTTTATGAAAGATTCGACACAACTGCCCCATGTGCTGTCTTTAACTTCATTTTTCAATCACTACGCACGGAATTTTGGACATTTTAGGCATGATTTTGGGGGATAAATGGTATCAACAAAATGAAAATAAATATTTTTATATTTCAACTAAATACTTGATATTTAGGGCATCTGCCCCGTTTACTGCTGTGATTTCTTGTAAAAATATTTCTCTGCATGACAGTTAATAAATTAAATGCCTTAGATGTCACTGGGGGCTGGGAGAGGGCTCACTGTCCCTCCTGCTGCTCTCCTGCTCCGCACTAGTTCTGCACCCCGAGCTACTCTCCGCAGGCAGGCGGGACTCTCCCTCCACTCCTCTGCCCCAGGCAGCGCTGCCTCTGGAACTCAATCTTGTGAGGAACAGCAGAGTAAGCTGAAAAGTTTTCATGAGGAAAGTGGACTTTAATGGAGATGTATCATGGTAGAGAAATTTAAGGAGATTTCAAAGTTTCAGCTTATTTCATGGTATCAGTTATGATATTTGTACCATTAACAACATTAACATCAGCTGTGATTTCCATCACTGAGTCCTGGATGAGCTACTGTATCCAAAAGTTCGTGAAAAGCTCAACCCAACACTAACACTGTGTGACAGACCTAATGTGCATTCCCTACTTAGGTCTCGAGCCGTCCCACAAGGCCAGTGTATGTGTATTAATTCTGGGGGGAAATAAATAAGACATAAAGAGTGCACATGTCTTCACTCTTGACTTGGCTCATGAAGAGTCACCTCCCTACATCTGTTTCGTATTTCATTTTAGCTTGTGGCCAACATGCGGCTTGATCTCTCTAAGATTTGAACTTAGGATTTTACATCAGTTTAACTCAAGTTTTAGAAAAATAACTCAAAGCGCATGTCTTACCAGAGAAAGGTTAGGAAAGTCATGTACATAGGAAAGATTCAAAACTAATGACTCTTTTTTTCCCTCAAGTGGAAACTGTGAGCCAGTCATGTGCTCAGGGAATCCAACTTCTCAGAATCAAACTGCAAGCACCGATTTCATTCTCACGGGACTCTTTGCTGAAAGCAAGCATGCTGCCCTCCTCTACACTTTGACCTTCATTCTTTTCTTGATGGCCCTCACTGGGAATGCCCTCCTCATCCTCCTCATCCACTCAGAGCCCCGCCTCCACACCCCCATGTACTTCTTCATCAGCCAGCTCGCTCTCATGGATCTCATGTACATATGCGTGACTGTGCCCAAGATGCTTGTGGGCCAGGTCACTGGAGATCACACCATTTCCCCGGCAGGCTGTGGGACCCAGATGATCTTCTACCTGACCCTGGCTGGAGCTGAGGTTTTCCTCCTGGCTGCCATGGCCTATGACCGCTATGCTGCTGTTTGCAGACCCCTCCATTACCCTCTGCTGATGAACCAGAAGGTGTGCCAGCTCCTGGTGTCAGCCTGCTGGGGTTTGGGAATGGTTGATGGTTTGTTGCTCACCCCCATTACCATGAGCTTCCCCTTTGGCCAGTCGAGGAAACTCCTGAGTTTCTTCTGTGAGACTCCTGCCCTGCTGAAGCTCTCCTGCTCTGACGTCTCCCTCTATAAGACACTCATGTACCTGTGCTGCATCCTCATGCTTCTCGCCCCCATCACGATCATCTCCAGCTCATACACCCTCATCCTGCACCTCATCCACAGGAGGAATTCTGCCACCGGCCGCAGGAAGGCCTTGGCCACCTGCTCCTCCCACATGATCACGGTGCTGCTCTTCTTTGGTGCCTCCTCCTACACCTACGTGCTCCCGAGTTCCTACCACACAGCTGAGCAGGACATGACGATGTCCGCCTTTTACACCATCTTCACTCCTGTGCTCAACCCCCTCGTGTACAGTCTCCGCAACAAAGATGTCACCGGGGCTCTGAGGAGCTTGATGCAACCAAGAATGAACCAAGAAAAGCTGTAAATAGCGAGCATCGTCCCCTTCCTCTTTCTGGAATTCCTTTATTCTGTCTCTCCCCTCTTTTGCCCTCAGGTTCCAGGGTCCCCAGCACAAATCCACTCATATTTTCCCTGTTGTTTGTACCTGGCTTTTTCCCTCCACACTGCGCATTGCTCCTATTTATCTCCTTAGATTTAATATCTTTTTTTAAAGCTGTGCTGCAATAGCTGACCTATGAAAGACCTTATTAGGGTGCCTGTTATCTCCTCTCCCATCCCAGGTTCACTGATCATTTTAGTCTGAGACTTGGTTGTAAACACTTTACCCCTGGAGGAGACTCGGTGTAAAGACTTGGAATTCTAGCAGAGCCCTAGAGGAGTGTTGGCTGCTCCTCACTTTGCAATACATTGTAAACCTCGGTTCACTTGGCAGCCTCTGGCTTTCAACGTTTCTGCTATTGTATCTCAGTAAGTAGAAAGAAACACATTTTTTCCAAAGGCTAAAGTTAGTTTTATCATGTAAACGCCAATAGTTTTAACATTGTTTGACTATCAAAACCACCTAAAGGAAAAATGAATCCATTTTAAAATTCAAAGAGATAATAGGTTCATCTATTCTATTGTATGTAAATGTATTTCCACATTTAGTTTCTTTAGTCTATTCCAGACAATCGTCTACTATGTTTAGAGTAAATATTGTAACAGTCTCGTGGGATAATGGAGATTTAGGAAAGCTTAACCCCCTCAGTATGTTTCTTCTGAAACTGGGAAAACCAGCAAAATGGTTGTAAACTTGTCACTAGCCTTCAGTTTGCCAGACGTATATCATGCTACAGAGAGAACTTCCGTCGATCTATGAGCATCAGCTCACTATCATTTTCATTAACAAAACAATGCATGTGTCTAGTGTTTCTGGAATGTGAGAAATTAGGAGAGAAATACACTTGCTCTAATTAACATGCAAGAAGCCAGATCTCGAGCTGAATCTCGAAGCTGTTAATATACTTCCCCTTGGCACAGCCCTGACCTGGCCCGATTCACAGTGAATGGAAGCCAGGTGCTCCATGCCTGCTGCATCTTGGAGAGAACTGACAAGTACTCGCTTTACATGACACATCAAGTGAACACTTTTGCTTCTCACTGAAAATTATTCCTGCAGGGCATGAAGGCAGTTTGTCTGTGTTTGTGTACAGAGATCTGAATGTGGAAGTAAATTCCACCAAGTGGTGCAGAAATCTCACCTGTAAAGTAAGAGGGGATTGTTAGAGGTTAGTAAAATTTGGTTTCAGAAATCGCTGTAATTAAACAAATGGGCAAAACTGCTCAAATGGACACCAGAGACGACAGACTAACAATGTTAGTAGTTGTTATGTTGTCATCACATTATTTATATAATTATACATTATTGACCTCAGGAAAGTGTACAGAGTGGGATTGCTGAATTATATAGTCGCTCTATTTTTAGTCTTTATAGAACTACCATACAGTTTTCAACACAGGCTGTTGCAACTTACATTTCTCCCAACAATGTACATGTACAAGGGTTTCATTTTCTCCACACACATGACAGCATGTGTTACACATTGTTGGTCTGGTAACAGCCATCCTAGCAGGTGTGAGCTGATACCTCATTGTGGTTTTGATTTGCACGGCCCTGATGATTAGTGATGTTGGACATCTTTTCATTCACCTGTTGGCTATTTGTACGCCCTCTTTGAAAAAATGCCTATTCACACCGTCTTTACCATTTTTAAGTTGGGTAATTTGATTTTTGGTATTGATTCATGTCAGTTTATTTTTATATTTTGGATGCTAACTCCTTATCCAAAATATGTTTTGCGAATATGTTCTCCCATTACAGAGATTACCTTTTCATTTTGTTGTTTCCTGTTCTGTGCAGAAGTTTTTGGAGGTTGATGCAGTCCTGCTTGTTTATTTTGCTTTTGTTGCCTTAATTTTTGTGTCATCAAAAATATCATAGCCGAGATCAATGTCAAAGAGTTGTTTTCCCACGTTACCATCTAGGACTTTTACAATCCAGGTCTTACACTTATGTCCTCAATCCATTTAGATTTGGTTTTGGGGCATAGTGTAGGATAAGAGTCCAGTTTCATTCCTCTGCATGTATATATTCTGTCTTCCCAATGCCATTTATTGAACAGACTACCCTTTCTTCATGCTGCATTTTTGACACCCTCGTCGAAGACTAATTGACTGTATAAGCATGGGCTTATTTCTGTAATTTGTAATATAGCTTGAAATCAGTCTGAAGCCTTTGACTTTGTTCTTTTTTTTTAATCAATATTGCTTTGGCTATTCAATATTTTTGTGTATTCACAAAATTTCTAGAATTGGTTTATTCTATTTATGTAAAAAGTGCCTGTGGAATTTTAGTTGGGGTCACACTGAATCAGACATTTTCTGGAGTAATATGGACATGTAAAGAATAGTAGTTATTCTAACCCATTAACATGGGAGATCTTTCCATTATTTATCTCGTCTTTAGTGACCAGATCTTTCACCCCCTCAGCTGTATTTATTCCTATGTATTTTATTCTATCGGATGGTATTGGGAATGGCATTCTTTTCTTAATTACATTTTTGGATGGTTCCTTTTTGGTGCATAGAAATACTACTGATTTATGTATGTTGATTTTGTATCCTGCAACTTTCTTGAATTCTTGAACTCGGAAGGGATTTTAGTGGAGTCTTTAGAGTTTTTTATATGTAAAATCATGTCATCTGCAAACAGATGGCAAGATAATTTAACTTCCTCTGATTTGAAAGCCCCTTTTCTTTTTATTGCCTAATTGCTCTGGCTAGAGTTTCTAGTATTGTGTTGAATAGAAGCAGTGAGAGTGAGCACTCTTGTCTTGTTCCTGATCTTAGTGGAAAATCTTTGTTTTTCTCCATTGAGTATGATTTAGCTGTGAGATTTCTTA
>NW_012101731.1:36314-38574 GCF_000951045.1 Mandrillus leucophaeus
GGTGTGAGCTGATACCTCATTGTGGTTTTGATTTGCACGGCCCTGATGATTAGTGATGTTGGACATCTTTTCATTCACCTGTTGGCTATTTGTACGCCCTCTTTGAAAAAATGCCTATTCACACCGTCTTTACCATTTTTAAGTTGGGTAATTTGATTTTTGGTATTGATTCATGTCAGTTTATTTTTATATTTTGGATGCTAACTCCTTATCCAAAATATGTTTTGCGAATATGTTCTCCCATTACAGAGATTACCTTTTCATTTTGTTGTTTCCTGTTCTGTGCAGAAGTTTTTGGAGGTTGATGCAGTCCTGCTTGTTTATTTTGCTTTTGTTGCCTTAATTTTTGTGTCATCAAAAATATCATAGCCGAGATCAATGTCAAAGAGTTGTTTTCCCACGTTACCATCTAGGACTTTTACAATCCAGGTCTTACACTTATGTCCTCAATCCATTTAGATTTGGTTTTGGGGCATAGTGTAGGATAAGAGTCCAGTTTCATTCCTCTGCATGTATATATTCTGTCTTCCCAATGCCATTTATTGAACAGACTACCCTTTCTTCATGCTGCATTTTTGACACCCTCGTCGAAGACTAATTGACTGTATAAGCATGGGCTTATTTCTGTAATTTGTAATATAGCTTGAAATCAGTCTGAAGCCTTTGACTTTGTTCTTTTTTTTTAATCAATATTGCTTTGGCTATTCAATATTTTTGTGTATTCACAAAATTTCTAGAATTGGTTTATTCTATTTATGTAAAAAGTGCCTGTGGAATTTTAGTTGGGGTCACACTGAATCAGACATTTTCTGGAGTAATATGGACATGTAAAGAATAGTAGTTATTCTAACCCATTAACATGGGAGATCTTTCCATTATTTATCTCCTCTTTAGTGACCAGATCTTTCACCCCCTCAGCTGTATTTATTCGTATGTATTTTATTCTATCGGATGGTATTGGGAATGGCATTCTTTTCTTAATTACATTTTTGGATGGTTCCTTTTTGGTGTATAGAAATACTACTGATTTATGTATGTTGATTTTGTATCCTGCAACTTTCTTGAATTCTTGAACTCGGAAGGGATTTTGGTGGAGTCTTTAGAGTTTTTTATATGTAAAATCATGTCATCTGCAAACAGATGGCAAGATAATTTAACTTCCTCTGATTTGAAAGCCCCTTTTCTTTTTATTGCCTAATTGCTCTGGCTAGAGTTTCTAGTATTGTGTTGAATAGAAGCAGTGAGAGTGAGCACTCTTGTCTTGTTCCTGATCTTAGTGGAAAATCTTTGTTTTTCTCCATTGAGTATGATTTAGCTGTGAGATTTCTTACGTAAAGGTACATTCCTTCTATAACAAATCTGCTGAGTTTTTTAGCATGAAAAGATGTTGAATTTTATCCAATGCTTTTTCTATGTCTATTGAAGTGAACAATTGTTTTTGTCATTTATTCTGTTAATGTGGCATATTTATTGACTGGTGTATGTTCAACCATCTTGGCATCTGGGGGTGGGGGGGAACTTGGGACCCCAACTGACTATGCCAAAAGGAAAAAAGATATTAAGCTGAAAGCTGCTATGCAAGAAACTGCCTTTCCTTTTATTTTGTGTGTGTGTGTGTGTGTGTGTGTGCGCGCGTGTGCCTAATCGGTTAGCTACAGATAAGTTAGAGTGACAGACAGTAACTCCACATTCTCCTCACCTCGCGTAAAGCGAGAATCCTTCTCCTGAGTGAGAAAGGAATACATGACTCTTCACCTACCCGCTCCTTTGCTGCTTTTCTTCTTACAACCTGTGGATTATCATCCTCTCCCTCTTTCCCCTCTAGCCTGCTTTCCCCTTTAAATATTAAAGTCCTCTAAATTATCTTTAAAGAAAAGCACAGACCACAGTCTATTTCTGTAATTCTGTGTCCTTTTTTCTGAGCATGTCCTTAACCTTGGTGAAATGAACTTTCAAACTGATTGAGACCTGTCTCAGATACTTTTGGTTTATACATCCTAAGAATAAATCCCACTTGATTATGGTGAAGTATGCTTTTAATGCACTGCTTAATTTGCTTGGTTAGTATTTTGTTAATTTTTATCAAATTATGAAAGCTGTCTTGGAATATTGACCTATAATATTGTGAAAGCTGTTTGTCAGGAATATTGACCTATAATATTTTGGGGGTTAGTGTTCTTACCTGGCTTTGGTTTAAAGGGAATGTTGGCTTCAGCTTCCTCTTCAAATATTGGAAAAAATTAGAGAAGGATATGTGTTA
>NW_012101731.1:40169-41323 GCF_000951045.1 Mandrillus leucophaeus
TGGTGGTATTTATTACTCTGGTGGTGTCACATTTGCCTGATTTTTTGTGACTCAAGTAGCTGTGCATTGATGTGTGCACATCTGAAGGTGCAAACGGCTCTTCTGGTCTGTGTAGACTGGTATCAGTAGGTAAAGACATTCCATTCTCCTGTTGTTTCTCTAGGCTAATAAGAATTTACCTCCAGGATTGCAGTTGAGCGTGAGGTTAGAGCTGTGTCATGTGGCTACTCCTGGGTCTACAGCAGAATTTTCAGTTGGCAAGCTTGTTACCAGAAGTCGAGTTGAGGATAAATCCTGTCTGGTCCCTAGGTAGAAAGGACTGGCTCTAGTACCTTGGTCAATAGGGCTATCACTAGGACACTGCTTCAGGGTTCACATTTGGTTCCGTAGATGGCAGGCCTGTTACCAGGTAGAGAGATGGGTGTGGATTCTATTGAGTCCCTCGAAGGACTCCCATTACACTGGTGGGAAAGTCTCTGGGCAGGAAGGATTGTCCCCAGACCACAGTTGAGAAGACCTGGATCTGAGTCTCAGGGCTGTCATGGACCACAGCTCAGTCTGAGGTCTTCTGTCCTGCATGGATGGGTGCACCTCCTGCATAGTCCCCGGAAATGTAAGACATCCCCAAGCTGTGGCTGAATGGAAGCTGGAGCTGGATAAGAGGGCTGATTCAGGAACTCCAGCTGACTGATGTCAGAAGTCTTGTTTATGGGGGCGTCAATAAATGTGTCACCCAGGAGGTCACTGAGTGGGCAGGACTGCTCTTGAGCAATGGAAAAGGGTGCCAAGTAACAGAGCTGCTTCAAGATTGGCATTGGACCGAGTGTTGTGGGCCCGCCTCTAGGCACATGGACAGGGTTGTCTCCTGGCAGGTCTCTCTGCAGGGGAAGGTCTTTTCCCAGACTCTGGCTGAGGGAGGCTGGAGCTGGGTCATGGACTGCTTCAGGGTCCAGAGCTAGAACTAAGGTCAGCAGGCCTGTTACCTGAGATACTTGTCAGTGTGACTGCCCCGGGCCCATTGGCAGATGGTTCAGGTGGCAGGACCGATGCCTAACAGGGCTCTAGCTGAGTCCCGAGGGATGTTATTTCTGTGTCTGTAGCCAGGACCGCAGTCAGTGAGCCTGCCCCCTGGGTGAGGTCCTGCCTTCTCAAAA
>NW_012101731.1:42448-45012 GCF_000951045.1 Mandrillus leucophaeus
AACAGTATCAGCTCTTTCCAAATATATTTTATTGTATTCCAATCCATACGATTAGATCTTTTGAACCTAGCCAAATAGATCAACTGAAAGGAAAAACTGTTAAAAGCTTGACTATTTTGAACATGAACATACAGGAAGACAAGAATTGTTTCACTAGATGTTTAAAATTGTCTGAGGGAACACCCAATAAAACAAGGTATTTTAAAGGAATTCAGTGAAAGACCAACGGAAAAGAAGAGATCATGTGGAAACTTAGCCTCCCCTGCTCTGGCTCCTGGGATAGGATGCTGACCCTCCTTCCTTGTGCAATCCCATTGTTTCCTCCATACACACTGGTTCTCACACCCATGATCTCAGGACTGCCTTCTCTTATGAGCTCTGGATTCGCGGATGCACTAGCCTTGCTGCATAATCTTCATCTAGATGTGTACTGGGCAACTGGAGTCCCAAATTTCAGTTTCAGTGTTCCATGCCAACCTGCCCAGCCCCCAAATTCCTGTGTGTATAAATAGCAATCCACCTTCACCTCCTCCACCAAACCTCTTGCCCAGACACTATATCTCTCACCAGGACTACTTCAAATCCTTTCCTCCATTCTTGCTCAAGCCTTCTCACTGATACTCATACCTGTCCCATATGTCTTTCCTCTCCATCAGTCCTCCAGTGATATCTCAGAGTGGAATTTACCAAGAAGCAAGGAGAGTCAAAGCTCTGGGGCCCTTCACTTTCTGGAGATTCTCTGAGTGCTGGCAGTTGCTGGGAGCTGTAGCGTGGTGGGGTGGGGAGGGGAGGAAGCCAGGCTGCAGTCAGAACAGACTATGTGAGCATGCTTGGTAAACTTCCTGAAGAGTTCTTAGAAGACAGGGGCCAAACATTCATTGAGATTTCCTTTCTTTTTCTAAACGCACATTCACTCTCTTGAGTGTCATGTGCATGCTTTTGTTTTCCCTTTCTTCAAGATACCTCTGACTGTCCCTGGTCCTTCCAAGGACCATGATTTTATAGGACCTGTTCCTTGGCTTCATTTCTAACCCCATTTTCTATGTTTGGCCAACTTTCTCACCTCAATCTGGGGCCACAGATTTTCTTGCTGCTCTTCAAATGTTACAAGTTACTTTCAGTCTCACAGCCTTTACTTTTTCTATTTCCTCTGCTTAAAGCATCTCTGCCACATTGTTTATGACTGACTCCATTGTTTCATTTATGGATCTGATGAAATTTCACCTTCTGAATAAAGGGCTCCCAAGTAGCCTGTGTAAAATAAATTCACTAATCATTCCTATCTCATCTCTGCCTTTATTTCCTGTTCACTATAATTATTAATACTTGACATTTGATTACATATTTATTAACTTATTGCCTATATTTACCACCAGGATATAAATTCTGTGTGGGCAGAATCTTTGTTTTCACCATCAAAAACCTAGAATAGTGGTTGAAAAAAACTGTTATGGAGTAACTATTTTTGGAGAGAATGAAGGAAAATATTCAACATTGGAATTTTTTACTTAAAAGCAATAATGTTAGTGAATCACTGCATATGATACCCAAATAAGTTATTTCTGTATTACAACTCAAACGTACCAAAAAACCCTCTGAAGCTCATCATTAAAAATGTAAAGGTAGATGCTTTAAATAATCCCCAAATGCATAAAGACTTTCTAAGCACAAAACAGTGAAAGACATTATAGTTGATATCACTCACAAAGAGTTACTGTCTTTTTTTGGTTTGTTTTTTGACACAGCATTTCACTCTTTTTGCCCAGGCTGGAGAGAACAATGGCACAATCTCGGCTCACTGCAAATTCTTTCTCCCAGGTTCAAGTGAATTCTCCTGTCTCAGCCTCCCAAGTAGCTAGGATTACAAGCACGCACCACCACGCCAGCTAATTTTGTATTTTTAGTAGAGACGGGGTTTCACCACGCTGACCAGGCTGGTCTCGAACTCCTGACCCCAGGTGATCCACCTGCCTCAGCCTCTCAAAGTGCTGGGATTACAGGTGTGAGCCACTGCACCTGGCCAGTTAGTATTTTCATACCAAAAACATGTTCATATTTATAAAAAACACTTATAAAGAAAATGTTTCAATAGAAAAAATGGGAAAAGGATACAAACATTTCACAAAAATAGTAGTTACCTGGATAAACGTGAAAACTTATATAAACATATCGGTAATCAAAAAACGCAAGTTAAATAACGATACACCTGTGAAATTGACTAAGAAGGAAAAGCAGACACAATTCAGAGCTGGTGCAAGTGAAGTTTAATTCTGCAGCAAAATTTGAAGAGGCTATTGGAAAAGTAATTCAACGTTGTGTATTAAGTTTGAATCACTGTATATCAAATGGTAGATTGTCTTAGGGAAAAACTTATTCAGAGAATGCTTTTTGTATAATTAGTTTTATTTCTGCATAATTTAGAATGTTAAAATTTTTAATACAATGTCACTATTCACTATTAGGAGAAGATTACAATTGTGATATAATTACTTTGATAGACATTAACTCCAGTAGATACTGTCCAGTCATCTATACAAACACTACGTATTTCAGACTGAAGAGAC
>NW_012101731.1:45062-46883 GCF_000951045.1 Mandrillus leucophaeus
ATCGGTAATCAAAAAACGCAAGTTAAATAACGATACACCTGTGAAATTGACTAAGAAGGAAAAGCAGACACAATTCAGAGCTGGTGCAAGTGAAGTTTAATTCTGCAGCAAAATTTGAAGAGGCTATTGGAAAAGTAATTCAACGTTGTGTATTAAGTTTGAATCACTGTATATCAAATGGTAGATTGTCTTAGGGAAAAACTTATTCAGAGAATGCTTTTTGTATAATTAGTTTTATTTCTGCATAATTTAGAATGTTAAAATTTTTAATACAATGTCACTATTCACTATTAGGAGAAGATTACAATTGTGATATAATTACTTTGATAGACATTAACTCCAGTAGATACTGTCCAGTCATCTATACAAACACTACGTATTTCAGACTGAAGAGACATAGCACAGAAGACGGGTTACAGAGGTGGCAAAGGGCTACAGGAAGGCTGGAGGAGCGGGCTGGGGAGTGTTGTCATCCAAGGACCAAGAGTCCTCACCACTGGAGCCCCATGTGCCCTCCCTGCTGAGCTGATGGGGACTCTGCTCTCCAGGGCTGCGGGGAGAGCCCCGCCCTGCTGATCTGCAGCTGCCCAGATGCCCGCCTCTCGCCAGTGACTGAAACTGCCTCTCAGGGGCTGAGGCCTGAGGCCCCCATGGTCCCTGTTGCTTATAGCTGCTGACGGGAACCCTCATTAGAAGCAGGTTAAAAAGCACGTTTACTTCTTCCTCTCACCCTGCAGTGTCCACCCACAAGGGCCTGCACTCTCAGAACCTTACGAGAAATGAAGTAGCAAAGGAGACGGGACAGACCCTGTGCAGGCTGGAGCACTGCGGGTCAGAGGAGACTCCAGCCCTCAAATGTGCACCTGAAAACAGGACACTGTCTAGACAAGGGTGGTCACGCACAGACCTCCATGATGCAGGAAAATGATCAACCTGTTTCCAGAGCACGTCTGTAGAGGAAAGTTCAGAGGAATTTGGTGGCAAGATCCATGATGGCAGTGCAGTTTCTTCTGTTGTCTTCCCTGCTTTGTCCAAATGCCTAATACATGGTGTGCACTCAAGAAATATTTGTAACTTGAAGGCAAGATATATTAAAGCACGATTTTTGTCTGGTTTATTACATTAGAAGTTTAAAATTTTACATTCAACCAGTGTTTTTTAGATTTTTCTGTAACTTTAATGTCAGTATGTAAAACAAAAACAAATATATAAAAAGTAACTGCACCACTAAGGCAATCTAGATTGCAAGCGAGTGATGGGAAAAAGAGTACAATGAGTCCTAATGAAGAGTGAGAAAGGTGAAGTGAAGGAGATGACGTCAATTTTAGTTTTGATCAAGGTACTGATTTGTGGAGGTATCTTTGAGACATCAATTGACCTCTGAATTTCAGACCCTATGCCTGTGAAACATTAAAGGAAAAATATCTCATAAAATTTACTTGAAGATTAAATGAAGATTCACACATATATGGAATATATTTTGTAAAGTGAAAAAGGCTGTCTATTAACTCATATGCTTCATAGATAAGATTTTGATGATGAGATTTGAGCTTATTATAAATATTGGTTAAGAGTTTGCATTTAAAAACAGGTAAAAATTTTAAAAGCCATTAGAAGAAAACCAGAATGGTTCAGGAGAGCTACCTACTGACTTCTTTAGCTCTCTTAATTGCATTCTTCTTCAAATCCCAGAGGTGATGTATCAACGGAAAGCTTTTCATCCACTCCCCTAGTGGACATGGTAAAACCAGGCATGATGTCACTTTCTTTCTTCTCTTTGTGCTCTTAACCTGACCACACACCACCAGCTCATCTAGGTGA
>NW_012101731.1:47313-50591 GCF_000951045.1 Mandrillus leucophaeus
GTATTAGAACAATTCCTGGGATGGTGTCTGCTTCAAATAAAGATTTGATATGACTCCATTTATACTTATAATAAATCCCCAAGTTAAACATGCATTAAGCAATTTACATAAAATCCAAACAAGCGGATAGAGAAGAATAAGAATGAACAGGGGACCAGTCACTACGTGTGGACACAGTGTTTCCATATCTGTCCCGTGTCCTGGGTGAGCTTTCTGAGTGGCTTCATGATAGTGATCCCCATTTACTGAGGTGCAGCAAAGATTTGCTTAGCAAACCCCGCATCTCCCTGCCCTCCTGCTTCCCCTGAATTTACTGAGCAAACACCTTTTAGGTCTTCACATGTGCTGGTCACTCTGGTCCTTGCTTCACTTTGGCCACAAATACAGACGAGATCGGCAATTGTGTTTTGCAGTTTACTGGAATGTTTTAAAATTGTACACAGATCTCAGCCACCGTTTGCCAGTGGGGACCGTGTTTGATACAATCTATCCATTCCACCTACCTACCTATCATCTATTCATATGTATAGAAATATATAGACAGATAAAATATGTCTCAGATTTGTTAGATATTTATGATAAAGCATCAAAGCATCCCAGAATATTGGAACTTTTGGTGAATTGAATGTCTTAACTAGTTTTTACAATTATTACATGAATACAAAATGTATTTGAAACTTGTAAATTCTTTCCAAATTGTCCCTGCATCATAACCACAGCTAAAGTCTTCCCAGAAAGAGGAGTTATTCTGTCCTTATTCTTGACTAGGGCTATCAAAATTTAACATTTAACATGTCAGAAGTTGAAAAGTTGGAAAGGTTTAATTTCTTTCGGAGAAAACGTGGAAGAAGCTATTATGGACTATTTCAGAAAGGCTGGATACATTTTGTGTCTATTGCCCTTGTTTTGTAGCTGTTTAAAAATTCCACTTTAAGTCACATTGACAAATTAATTTTTCCTGAATAGATTGACTGTGACCTTCTTAAGTGCACTGAAGTTCAATTCGTCTTTGATTCATCTTCAGCATATAACATAGAGACAGGCTGTGAGTGTCACGGTAGAGAAGGAAACAGTGAGGTGAAGTCAGAGGCATCTCAGTGTTTGATTTTCCTCCCTGCTTCTCAGTGTGTAGGAAAGATTAATTATGGCAGGCAGTGAAGCACATGATGTTTGCAAAACCAACTAAAGCTTTGTCTGATAAACAGCAGTGACCCTCCAAATTCTAGTTCTTCCTTGCTGAGATTTAATGAGCTTTAAAATGAGGGGAGCTATAAGGAGATGAGGTTGGAGGACCACATACTAGACAGGAAGGACATGGGATTCTTCGAAAAGCTCTGCGTAACCAGGGTTAAAATAAGAAATGTAGAATATAGTTATATATTTACCTGTGTATGTTTACATAAATATGTTTACATTATATATTTATATAAAACCAGAATATTTACACATAAACACGTAAATATAAAACCCAAAGTGTTTTTTTTTTAAGTGGGTCATATGCTTTATTTTGCAGACCTTCTGCCATTTTTATTTTGAAAATCAAATTCTTAAATGTATGAACAGGTACTGCATCTGGAGAATGGAAGTTAATGCATCTTATATAATAATAGTAGCAACCATCTTAGGTAGGTTGTGCAGAATAGTATAGATATTAACTCCTTAAGAGTATATGTGTTTATTTATCGGAAACTGTACTATTCTAAGCACCTTCGTTACATTTCCTCATTTTTCCCTCATCACACCTGAGCTCAAACATGATTTGTATTCTTTTTGATGTAGATTGGAGAAAGGAATGGCAGATAGAGAAAAAGATGGACCTACGGCTGGGGTCTCTGTGCTCCTTACTCATGTCCCTCAATGTCTAAAGGGTCAGTCGTGTGTGAGGACCCTTCCCTGCTCACGAGAATGTGAGGCTCGCTTCATGCAATCACAGAGCCTCACAGCATGGCCTGATCCTGTGGAAGGAGAAGTTTCAAACATCTGGTATAACGTCTTTTCCAAGTTACGCTTTAGTTACTTGCTACATCTTTCTTATATCAAATATACCCCTAAGTATTTTGAAGATGCCTATTTTCTTAAACCAGAGATGTTAATTCAATCCAGCCCTCTACGACAAACACTCTAGAAATGACTAGTTTGATTTGTCTTTCAATGAGTCACATTTGTGTTAGCAGAGGAGGGTGGCTCTGCAAATTTCCAGTACTTGTTGATAAATGACACTATCAGCAAAGTTTATGAATTTGAACCGTGACAACCTTACTATCAGTTACCAATTCTTTTGGCCTATAGTTGTGAATTCTTAGTTTCTTTTGTAAATTTGTTATATGTCATTTATATACTCAACTCCCCAGACCCACGGGACTTAGGTTAGCACAATCAGCATACACGAACGTGAGTACTCACTAAACACTCGTTACAAAGGGATGCATTACACTAACTCCAAAACTCTCCTTGGTGGCCTAGGTGAAACCTCATGGCCAACACCACCTGGATGGCCAACCACACTGGATGGTCGGATTTCATCCTGATGGGACTCTTCAGACAATCCAAACATCCGGCTCTACTGTGTGTGGTCATTTTTGTGGTTTTCCTGATGGCATTGTCTGGAAATGCTGTCCTGATCCTTCTGATACACTGTGACGCCCACCTCCACACCCCCATGTACTTTTTCATCAGTCAATTGTCTCTCATGGACGTGGTGTACATTTCTGTCACTGTGCCCAAGATGCTCCTGGACCAGGTCATGGGTGTGAATCAGATCTCAGCCCCTGAGTGTGGGATGCAGATGTTCCTCTATCTGACACTAGCAGGTTCAGAATGTTTCCTTCTAGCCGCCATGGCCTATGACCGCTACGTGGCCATCTGCCATCCTCTCCGTTACCCTGTCCTCATGACCCGTAGGGTGTGTCTCTTCCTGGCATCGGGCTGCTGGTTCCTGGGCTCAGTGGATGGCTTCATGCTCACTCCCATCACCATGACCTTTCCGTTCTGCAGATCCCCAGAGATTCATCATTTCTTCTGTGAAGTCCCTGCTATAATGGTCCTGTCCTGCTCAGACACCTCCCTCTATGAGACCCTCATGTACCTATGCTGTGTCCTCATGCTCCTCATCCCTGTGATGATCATTTCAAGCTCCTATTTACTCATCCTCCTCACCATCCACAGGATGAACTCAGCAGAGGGCCGGAAGAAGGCCTTTGCCACCTGCTCCTCCCACCTGACTGTGGTCATCCTCTTCTACGGGGCTGCCATCTACACCTACATGCTCCCCAGCTCCT
>NW_012101731.1:50956-58683 GCF_000951045.1 Mandrillus leucophaeus
GATTGTGTTGTACTAATGTAACATTTTTGGAAGTTGATGACTGGTAATTTTGTGAAAAAATATTCTTAACCTTAGGAAATGCATAATAAAATATTTAGAGGCAAAAAGGTCATGAGGTGCTCAAATGATGAGAGGGAAAGAGGGAGGGAGAGAGACAGAGGGGCAATGAAACAAACGGCACAATGTTGCTGCCACAGGTGAGTCCAGGTGGAGGGTATATACGTATTAATTGTAGTATTTTTTATTTATGATAGTTTTCTGTAAATTTCAAATCATTTACAGATAATTAAATACCAGGCTTTTCTCCCTTTTTGAAAATGTTCTCCTTTCTGCTTGGTGGAATTGTGACATCTTAGAAATCATGTTCATTTCATTGTGTCTAATTAGAAAATCCAGTCATCACCTCTTTATTGAGGGCTACCTTTTTCTGCATGGTCTGATTCTGACAGCACCTAGTCGATATTGCCTCTCTGAAATATTCAGTGCCATATGGTATACTGAGGATGTAAGACCACGTAACGGACTGCAGAAAAAATATTATACCTGAGTGGAAGGAGTTTTAGGGAAGGTTACCTGCCCAGGGTGATTCCTGAGCTGAGATTTCCAACATGTAACTTGTTATATAAACAAGGAGAGTTGATGGCATCAGCATTCAATCCTTCATTTGTTCAACAAACATTTTGTGCTTTATTATAATTAAAAATAGCTAAGAATAAATTTGAAATAGCACATGGCTACTTTTTCCAAGGCACTGGAGAAATACATGTAATTTATGCAAACAAATGTAATAAATTGTTTTGATACTCTTGTGTGAAGGGTACAGCTCATAAGGACACACTAATTCCATCTGTGACAGCTGAGTTCAAACAAGGAGCTGAGAGGAGACTCTGGGGCTCAGTGCTGAATAGTGACTAGAAGTTGCCCTCAGCTGAGTGTGTGACAGTGGAGGCAGGGAAACAATGCTCACAGAGACATGCTGCAAGGGAAAAGCACAGCATGGGCAAAGACAGGCTCTCACCAAATGAGAGATCAATGCTCCAGGAGATCCTTCTTTCTTATTTCATTTTAGCCTCCTTTCTTGCCTTTGTGTGGCCCAGGGTTTTAAAAACAATAGTGAGATGATCAGATTTGCATTTTGGAAATGTTATTTGTGTGGTAACCAATTGGAGATGTGCAAGACCAAAAACATAGACACTAGGTAAATGAGAATGGTGATCTAAATGATGTTGATCTAAGTGGAGTCGACTGTGCCTTTACACCAGGATAGGCTGATAGGAGGACATTTGAGGTGGGGCCTGCTGAACCTGTTACATAAAAGTACAACTGTGGTAGCTGCATGCCTATAATTTGCTAATGGACTATGTCCAAGTAGTGAATTATCAGGTGGTTTCAAATGTACAGATTCCTCTTCTCTCACCACACCCAATTATTTTATGACTATAACAAAGATTCTGTAGTGTTTTGGAAAAAAATGTGAGAGAACTAGTTTTTAATATTTTTCCTGAACTCAGACAATATAAAATGCATACTCTAACTTGGATGAGTTAAAGAGCATGTGTCAACTCTCAATTTGCTGGATTATAATTATAGACATATTTTATGGTTATCTTTAAAACATTTGTAACAGGAAACAAAATACAGCAAAATTTCTTGAAAAATGATTTTTGTAGAGTTTTATTGTGCTCGAAGTTAAGTTGTTTAGCAGCTTAAAATAACCTGTTATAACATTTTTGCTAAGTCTTGTAACTACG
The DNA here is from genome assembly GCF_000951045.1 of Mandrillus leucophaeus. Lineage (NCBI taxonomy): Eukaryota > Metazoa > Chordata > Mammalia > Primates > Cercopithecidae > Mandrillus > Mandrillus leucophaeus. Next base: position 52,708 of record NW_012101731.1, read on the forward strand.
AAGCAAAAACCTGTAGTACATAGAGAAAAATTTTTTTACAACAAGGAACCAATACATACCACTAGACAAAACATCACTTATCCCCAAAAGAAGATAGGAAGGAAGGAAAAAAGACTCTACAAAACAATGGAAAACAACTAAAAAATTATAGTGTTAAGTCCCTATGTATCAAAAATTATCTTGAATGTAAATGTATTAAATTGTCCAATCAAAAGACACAGTGGCAGAATGAATAAAAAATGCTACCTTCAACAGATTATTTTAACCTGCAAGGACAAATATAGACTGAAGTGAAGTGGTCAAAAAGGATATCCCATGCAAGTCGTAACCAGAAAAGAGCAGGACTAGCTATGCTCACATCAGATAAAATAGGCTGAAGTCCAGAACTGTAGAAAGAGACAAAGAAGATCTTATATAATGATTAAAAAGCCAATTCAACAAAAAGTGTATAATAATTGTGACTATATACACTCTAAACATTAGAGCACCTAAATATATAAAATAACTATTAATAGATCTAAGGGGAGAGATAGCAATAAAATAATAAGAAACTTCAACGCCCCACTTTCAGCAATGGAAAGATGATCCAGACAGGAAGTCAACGATGAAATAACAGCTTTAAATTGCACTCTAGGTCAATGGACCGAAAAAGCATATGCAAAACATTTTATTCAGTAGCTGCAGAATTCACATTATACTCAATTGCATGTTAAACATTTTCTAGGTTAGATCACATATCTGACTATAGAAAAGATGTAAGATCAAAATATCAAGCATCTTTTCTGATCACAGCAGTTTAAACTGTAAATGAATGAAAGAATTATCTGAAAGTTTACAAATGTGATTAAACCATATGCTCCTAAACAATAGGTGAGTCAATGAAAAAATTAAAAGGGAAAATAAAAAGTTGCTTGAGACAAATGAAAATGGAAAATTCAACATACCAAAACCGACAGGACACAGCGAAAGCAGATAAAAGAAGTTTATAGCGATGAAGGGCTACATCAAAAAAGAAGAAAGACCTCAAATAAGAAAAGGGAATGTTGTACCTTAATTAAGTAGAAAAAAAGAAACCCCAAATTAGTACATTAATAATCAGAAGAAACAACATAAGTCATAAAACCAATGCAAAAACATGTGAGTTGTTTTGTGAAAACAAAATCAACTAGACTAAGAAGGTTAAAGCAAATCAGAAATTTAAAAAGGAAACATCACAACTGAGGCCACAGAAATGCAAAAGATTATGAAAAATTGCATGCCAAAAATTAGATAAACTGGAAGATATAAATTCATTAATAATAAAACCTATCAGGATTGAATTATAAACAGTAAATCTAAGCAAACCAATAATGAATAATGCAATGAAGTAGTAATAAAAGTCTCCCACCAAAAAGGAAAAAAGCAGCCCGGGACAATATGGACTCACTGCAAAATTCTATCAAAAATTGAAAGAACTAATACCAATTCTTCTCAAACCCTTCCAAAAAATTGAAGTGGGAATACTTCCAAATTCATTTTACAAGGCCAGAATTACCCTAATACCAAAGCCACAGAAGGACACGGGAACAAAAAAGGAACTGCAGGTCAATATCCTTTGGGAACGTGAATGTAAAAGTCCTCAAAAAAAGGTAGCAAACTAAATTTTAAAAGCATATTTCAAAAAGCATTCACCATGATCAAATGGGATTCATCCCAGGGATGCAAGGATGCTTCAACAGATGCAAAATAATAAACATCACACAGCACATTAACAGAATGAATGATACAATTGTGTGATTAAGTAGATGGAGAAAAGCATTTGACAAAATTCCAAAACTGTCAACAAATTAGGTATACAAGAAATGTATCTCAACATAATAAAGCCCACATATGACAAACCCACAGCTGACACAACACTTCGCAATGAAATGTTGAAAGCTTTTTCTCTAAGATCCAGCAAAGGACCAGAATGGTCACTCTTGCCACTTTTATGTAACATAGTACTGGAAGTCCCAGACAAAGCAATTATGTAAGGAAAATAAAAATGTAAATAGAAAAGGAAGAAGTGACATGGTTTCTGTTTGCTAATAAAGTAATATTACACATTAAAAAACCCAAAGACTTCAACAAAAACTATTCCCTAATAAATTCAGGAACGTTTCAGGATATAAAACCAATGTACATAAATTAGTTTCTATACTCTAACAGCAAACTGTATTTTTAAATGTCAAGAAAGACTCAGGAGTTACAGCAACAAGACAGATGAATAGAAGATCCACCGGCATCAATCATACACAGCCACAAAAAGTACAAATAGAAACTATTCAAAAACAAGAATAACATCCTGAATTCACAAGAATTCAGGAGATAAAAAAGAGAAAAAGAAGTTGTGTCTGGTCTTAACCAGAGCAATTAGGCAAAAGAAAGAAACAAAAGCCTCTAAATTGGAAAGAAGGAAGTCAAATTTTCCCTGTTTACAGATGACATGGTCATATTATTAAAAAATCCTAAAGACACCAGCAAAGACTGTTAGAACTGATAAATGAATTCAGTAAATTTGCAAGACACAAACTCAACATACAAAATTAGTAGAATTTATATATACCAACAGTGAACAATCTGAAAGTGAAATAAGGCAATCCCATTTACAAAAGCTAAAGTAAATCGGAAAAAATTTAACCAAGGAAGTGAAAGACTTGTACAAGAAAAACTATAAAACTCAAATTGGAGAGATCACAAACAAATGGAAAGATTCCCTGTGTTCGTGGATTAGAAGAACTGATATCATTAAAATGTCCATCTACCAAAAGAGAGCTACAGAATTAAATCAATCACTATCCAAATACAAAAGATATTCTTCCCTGAAATAGAAAAAACAATCCTGAAGTTCATATGGAAGCAAAAAAGACTCCAATTATCCAAGGCAATTCTGAGCAAAATGAATGGATCTATAGGCATCATACTATCCAATATACTACAAAGCTATTAAACACCGAAACAGGATGGTCCTGGCATTAAAAAAAAAAAAAAAAAAAGTTCAGAGCTTGAAGACAAAGCAATTGACTTAACCCAATCAGTGGGGGAACGGTGGCTCATGGCTGTAATCCCAGCACTTTGGGAGGACACGGCAGGGCAGATCACTTGAAGTCAGGAGTTCCAGACCAGCCTGGCCAATATGGTGAAACCCTGTCTCTACTAAAAATACAAAAATTAACAGGGCGTGAAAGCATGCATCTGTAGTCCCAGCTACTTGGGAGGCTGAGGCAGGAGGATCACTTGAACCGGGGAGGCAGAGGTTGCAATGAGATTGTGCCACTGCACTCCAGCCTGGACGACAGAGTGAGACTCAGTCTTAAAGGCTTTTTTTTTTTTTTAAATTGTTTCCTTGTACTTTGGGGTTTTTGTATGTTAATGACTTGCCTTCATTCCTAAATACCATCTGAGTAATTAATAATATGGTTATAAAGAATATCAAACGTCAGAATTAAATATTTTCAAGCTTCCCTCAGCAGCTTAAAGTTAAAATTTTTCATCCTTCTATAATCTTGGGTGTTTGAAATGGGTATTCTCCCACTTGAACATAAGCAAAATCTAATTTCTCATCTCTACCATATGGAATCTTGTGTAAATATTTCTGAATTTATCCTGATTCCATGCATCATTGGTTTGTTATAAATATATCTAAAGAAGTACACAAATTTTTGCATTTTTCTCTGTGTCCTTGATTTCCAGAAGATGTGATTGTGTTTTATTTCTTTGGAGATTTTTTCCATCTGTGTCTTGTAATATTTTTAAAATTTTCTTTAAGTTGGTAATCACCTTTCTCTGGTGCTTCTTTGAGTGGTTTAATAATTGACCTTATGAATCCTTTCTCTGGCAATTCAGGGATTTCTCCTTCATTTAGATCCATTGCTAGTGAGCTAGTGTGATCTTTTGGGGGTGTCAGAAAACCTTGTTTTGTCACATTTTCAGAATAGTTTTCCTGGATTTTTCTCATTTGGGTAAACTATGTGAGAGGGGAGATCTGGAGCTAAAGGGCTGCTGTTGAGACTCTTTTGTCCCATGGGGTGCTCCCTTGATGTGGTATCTACCCCTTCTTCTAGGGATGGGGCTTTCTGAAAACCAAAGTGCAGAGATTGTTGTTTCTCTTCCACATCTAACCACCCAGCAAAGCTACTGGGCTCTGGGCTGGTACTGGACAGTGTCCGCAAGGAGCCTTGTGGTGTGATCTGTCTTCAGGTCTCTCAGCCATGGATACCAGCACATGCTGTGGTGGAGGTAGCAGGGGAGTGAAGTGGACCCTGTGAGGGTCCTTGGCTGTATTTTTTATAAGTGTGCTGGTTGGTCTCCAGCCAGCAGTTGATTCTTTCAAGAGTGCATCAGCTTGCAGTAGTGTAAGGAAGACACAAGCTTGCCTTAGGGTTACCTGGGTAAGTATGCAGATTTCTTAGGCAATGGGCTGGACCTCAGAGCTCGCATGAGATTATCTTTGGCTCCCAGGGTGGGTAGAGGAAGGCCATGAGGTGGGGGCAGTGTTAGGCGTGTCTGAGCTCAGACTGTCCTTGGGTGGGGCTTGACTTGGCGGCTGTGTAGAATTGGGGTGTCTGAGCTGAGACTCTCCTTGGGCGAGGCTTGCTATGGCTGCTGTGTGGAATTGGGGTGTCTGACCTGAGACTCTTCTTAGGCAAGGGTTGCCTTGGCTGCTGTGTGGGACTGGGGTGTGGTCCTCAGACTAATGGAGTTATGTTTCCAGGGGGTTATGACTGCCTCTGCTGTGTCATGCAGATCACCAGGGAAGTGGGGGAAACCAGCAGTTACAGGCTTCACCCAGCTCTCACGCAGCACAAAAGGCCAGTCTCACCTCCACTTTGTGCCCCCAGTAGCACTGAGTTTATTTCCAGGCAGCTGGTGAGCAGGGCTGAGAACTTGCCCCAGTCTACAAGCCCCTCATTAAGAAAGCAAGCAGGGCTTTTAGGTTTCATGCCTCTCTGTCTGCCTCAGCTTCTGTGCTTGTGTCTACATCCCCAGTTTCCCCTCCCCAGGTTCTGTCCAGGAAACTTCACATTAGTCAAGATTATTACAAAATTGATCTGAAAGTTTCCTTCTCCTTGTGGTCTTTCCCCAATTCCATTGGCAGCCCTCCCAAAGGACCCCTGTAAGACAAAGTCAGAGATGGCTTCCCTGGGGGCCAAGAGTGCCTGCATAGCTCTTGCTGTTGCTTCCCTTACCTGTGTATTTTGCTTGGCTCTCTAAATTCATCTCACCTCCATGTAAGATTAAATCATTTTTGCACCATCTGGACCTTCAGGTTCCCCAGTGAGGATGTGTGTCTGAGGGTGGAGCATCCCCCTTTTACACTTTCACATATTTTGACACTCAGTTTTTGGCACGGAGCCTGCAGTGGCAAGCCTCCTCCTTCAAAGGGTGTTTGGATTCTCTTGGCTTTCCTGGTATGTCCTATGGTAGTTCTTGGCACAAAAGTCCACAGTGTGAATCTCCACATGCTGCTCTGTCCATCCGAGCAGGAGCTGCAAGTCAGTCCTGCTTCCTATCTGCCGTCTTCCTCTTCTGGAGTCCACGAGAGGGACTATAAACAAACTATTTTGTTGGGACTAATAATCTGGTCCTGGCTTAGTGTGAAGTGAAGTTCACTCCAGGCCACTTCTCTCAAGCTGTGTTAATTTGTGCCCTTCAGCAGTTTATGAAAGATTCATTTCCACAGGCCCCCAAATATACAACCAGGGGATTTCGTATATCTAATCTGAGCAGGGACATGGGTTCTACACGGAGACGGTGCAGAGATGAGCTGTGCTGGAGGCCGCACCTGTAGAGGTAGGGTCTAGACTGGGAGACAGGCAGTGGCCAACAGAAAGTAAAGAACACAAAGTGATGTCCTTCTCCACTCACTTCAGCTTTTCTCCTTCAACATTATTTCAGATGCTTCATTCCTGGCTTAGCTCTCAGTCAAGGTGAGATATGGGAACAGGATTGTGGCAG
>NW_012101731.1:58733-60905 GCF_000951045.1 Mandrillus leucophaeus
CTTCCACATCTAACCACCCAGCAAAGCTACTGGGCTCTGGGCTGGTACTGGACAGTGTCCGCAAAGAGCCTTGTGGTGTGATCTGTCTTCAGGTCTCTCAGCCATGGATACCAGCACATGCTGTGGTGGAGGTAGCAGGGGAGTGAAGTGGACCCTGTGAGGGTCCTTGGCTGTATTTTTTTTTATAAGTGTGCTGGTTGGTCTCCAGCCAGCAGTTGATTCTTTCAAGAGTGCATCAGCTGCAGTAGTGTAGGGAAGACACAAGCTTGCCTTAGGGTTACCTGGGTAAGTATCCTGATTTCTCAGGCAATGGGCCGGACCTCAGAGCTCGCATGAGATTATCTTTGGCTCCCAGGGTGGGTAGAGGAAGGCCATGAGGTGTGGGGGCAGTGTTAGGCCTGTCTGAGCTCAGACTGTCCTTGGGTGGGGCTTGACTTGGCGGCTGTGTAGAATTGGGGTGTCTGAGCTGAGACTCTCCTTGGGCGAGGCTTGCTATGGCTGCTGTGTGGAATTGGGGTGTCTGACCTGAGACTCTTCTTAGGCAAGGGTTGCCTTGGCTGCTGTGTGGGACTGGGGTGTGGTCCTCAGACTAATGGAGTTATGTTTCCAGGGGGTTATGACTGCCTCTGCTGTGTCATGCAGATCACCAGGGAAGTGGGGGAAACCAGCAGTTACAGGCTTCACCCAGCTCTCACGCAGCACAAAAGGCCAGTCTCACCTCCACTTTGTGCCCCCAGTAGCACTGAGTTTATTTCCAGGCAGCTGGTGAGCAGGGCTGAGAACTTGCCCCAGTCTACAAGCCCCTCATTAAGAAAGCAAGCAGGGCTTTTAGGTTTCATGCCTCTCTGTCTGCCTCAGCTTCTGTGCTTGTGTCTACATCCCCAGTTTCCCCTCCCCAGGTTCTTTCCAGGAAACTTCACATTAGTCAAGATTATTACAAAATTGATCTGAAAGTTTCCTTCTCCTTGTGGTCTTTCCCCAATTCCACTGGCAGCCCTCCAAAAGGACCCCTGCAAGACAAAGTCAGAGATGGCTTCCCTGGGGGCCAAGAGTGCCCTGCATAGCTCTTGTTGTTGCTTCCCTTACCTGTGTATTTTGCTTGGTTCTCTAAATTCATCTCACCTCCACGTAAGATTAAATCATTTTTGCACCATCTGGACCTTCAGGTTCCCCAGTGAGGATGTGTGTCTGAGGGTGGAGCATCCCCCTTTTACAGTGTCACATATTTTGACACTCAGTTTTTGGCACGGAGCCTGCAGTGGCAAGCCTCCTCCTTCAAAGGGTGTTTGGATTCTCTTAGCTTTCCTGGTATGTCCTATGGTAGTTCTTGGCACAAAAGTCCACAGTGTGAATCTCCACATGCTGCTCTGTCCATCCGAGCGGGAGCTGCAAGTCAGTCCTGCCTCCTATCTGCCGTCTTCCTCTTCTGGCATCCACGAGAGGGACTATAAACAAACTATTTTGTTGGGACTAATAATCTGGTCCTGGCTTAGTGTGAAGTGAAGCTCACTCCAGGCCACTTCTCTCAAGCTGTGTTAATTTGTGCCCTTCAGCACTTTATGAGAGATTCATTTCCACAGGCCCCCAAATCTACAACCAGGGGATTTCGTACATCTAATCTGAGCAGGGACATGGGTTCTACACGGAGACAGTGCGGAGATGAGCTGTGCTGGAGGCCGCACCTGTAGGTAGGGTCTAGACTGGGAGACAGGCAGTGGCCGACAGAAAGTAAAGAACACAAAGTGATGTCCTTCTCCACTCACTTTAGCTTTTCTCCTTCAACATTATTTCAGATGCTTCATTCCTGGCTTAGCTCTCAGTCAAGGTGAGATACGGGAACAGGATTGTGGCAGTGGGTGGCCCCAGGTGTGTGGAGACTTAGGAGAGTGTACATAGCAAGAGAGAAGCCAGAATATGGGGGATAAGAAAGAAACAAGGTGTCTGTGGTGGTCATCCATGGTTGAGATGACATGTGGACCCTGAGTCAGACTGCCTGGTTCAAATGCAGACTCTCTACTTGTTGCTCATTTGATCTTGGCCTGTGGCTCTCTACTTCTTATCTGTTTCAGCTTGGAATTCCAGCTTCTCATACCTCATCTTCCTTACAGTCCTTCATATGAAATCCCCCTCAAGTCGGAACAAAACTCTGGCCACTTGCTCCTCCATCTTTCA
>NW_012101731.1:60955-61636 GCF_000951045.1 Mandrillus leucophaeus
GCCAACAGAAAGTAAAGAACACAAAGTGATGTCCTTCTCCACTCACTTCAGCTTTTCTCCTTCAACATTATTTCAGATGCTTCATTCCTGGCTTAGCTCTCAGTCAAGGTGAGATATGGGAACAGGATTGTGGCAGTGGGTGGCCCCAGGTGTGTGGAGACTTAAGGGAGTGTACATAGCAAGAGAGAAGCCAGAATATGGGGGATAAGAAAGGAACAAGGTGTCTATGGTGGTCATCCATGGTTGAGATGACGTGTGGACCCTGAGTCAGACTGCCTGGTTCAAATGCAGACTCTCTACTTGTTGCTCGTTTGATCTTGGCCTGTGGCTCTCTACTTCTTATCTGTTTCAGCTTGGAATTCCAGCTTCTCATACCTCATCTTCCTTACAGTCCTTCATATGAAATCCCCCTCAAGTCGGAACAAAACTCTGGCCACTTGCTCCTCCATCTTTCAGTGGTCTTTACTTAGGAAGTGTGTGTTTAAATATACATGACACAGGGTTTCTCCCACACCGCTGAGCCGGAACAAGCTGTATCTGTATTTTACACTATACTCACTCCCATGCTAACCCCCCCACCCATCTGCCTCCTGAGAAATGAGGGTATGGTGGGGCTCTTCAGAAAGTTCTGGGAACACATCAAGTCTCTAAACAGAACATATAAATATCAATGTGGAAAAC
>NW_012101731.1:61686-62427 GCF_000951045.1 Mandrillus leucophaeus
TTCTCATACCTCATCTTCCTTACAGTCCTTCATATGAAATCCCCCTCAAGTCGGAACAAAACTCTGGCCACTTGCTCCTCCATCTTTCAGTGGTCCTTACCTAGGAAGTGTGTGTTTAAATATACATGACACAGGGTTTCTCCCACACCGCTGAGCCGGAACAAGCTGTATCTGTATTTTGCACTATACTCACTCCCATGCTAAACCCCCCCATCTACCTCCTGAGAAATGAGGGTATGGTGGGGCTCTTCAGAAAGTTCTGGGAACACATCAAGTCTCTAAACAGAACATATAAATATCAATGTGGAAAACAACGGTAGAGGGCCAAGATGCAAAGACTCCAGGAGCATCTCATTTTCCAGAGAACGTTGCTCCATCTTACAAGAAAACCATTTGGTTCAATTCTCATAAAAAGAGTAAGAGCCAGGCACGGTGGCTCAGGCCTATAATCCCATCACTTTGGGAGGCTGAGGAAGGTGGATCACTTGAGGTCAGGAGTTTGAAACCAGCTTGACCAACAGGGTGAAATCCCTTCTCTACCAAACTACAAAAATTAGCCAGGAATGGTGGTGGGCACCTGTAATCCCAGCACTGGGGAGGCTGGTGCAAGAGAATCGCTTGAGCCTGGGAGGCAGAGGTTGCTGTCAGCAGATAGCGTGCCACTGCACTCCAGCCTGGGCGACAGAGCAACTCCATCTCAAAATGGATAAATAAACCAATACATAAAGAAATAATAAAAAG
>NW_012101731.1:64298-64602 GCF_000951045.1 Mandrillus leucophaeus
CTATTTTCATATAACCTGGATTTGAGTTCACAGATTCTTTGGCTTGATCCATTCTGCTGTTGATGGTCTCAACTGCAATTTACATTTTGTTCATTGTATTTTTCAGCTTTAGAATTTCTGTTAGATTTTTTAAGTTATTTCAATATTTGCTAAGTTTATCATTCTGGTCATTGTTTTTGCCATTTGTTTCAATGGTTTCTGTATTTTCGTGAAGTTTGCTGGGCTTCCCTAAAAGTGTTATTTCAAATTCTTCATCAGGCAATTTATACATCTCCATTTGTTTGTTTGGTGATGTATGCGTTCT
>NW_012101731.1:64767-65089 GCF_000951045.1 Mandrillus leucophaeus
ACTGTGCAATGCTGTAATCCCATGGCCACTGGAATTGGAGTGGGTCCCAGATGATATCCTGTGGCCACTGAGGCTGTTGTAGCACTGATGCATGTGTGAGGCCTGTGTTCACTGAGGCCTGTCTGCCAGTGGATACTTCTCAGAGCGTAAGGCCACTCTGGGTCGGTAGAAGTGATGATGACTGCACATTAATTCTGCTTTGCATGGGCAATAGGGTTCTGCCTAGTGTTCTGTAGATTGGGAGGCTCAGAATTTGTGGACTGGCTGGAGTCAGTGGTTGTGGGGGCTGCAATAAACATGTGTGCATGTGTCTTTATAGCAG
>NW_012101732.1:0-26333 GCF_000951045.1 Mandrillus leucophaeus
GGCTACCTCAAGGCATTTAATAATCAAACTCCCAAAGGTCAAGGATAAAGAAAGGATCCTAAAGGTAGAAAGAAAAAAGAAACAAATTCAATACAATGGAGCTCCAATACATGTGGCAGCAGACTTTTCAGTGGAAACCTTATAGGACAGAAAAGAGTGGCATGATATATTTAAACTGCTGAAGGGAAAAAAAAATTATACAAGAAAAGTATATCCAGTTAAAATATCCTTTAAACATGAAGCAGTAATAAAGACTTCCCTAAACAAACAAAAGTTAGAGGGATTTTATCAACACCACACCTGTCCTACAAGAAATGCGAAAGAAATTGAAAGAAAGAGACTTTAATGAGCAATAAGAAATCATCTAAAGGTGCAACACTCACTGGTAATAGTAAATACATGGAAAAACACAGAATATTATAACACTGTATTTGTGATATGTAAACTACTCATATTTTGAGTAGAAAGACCTAAAGAAGAACCAATAAAAAGTAACTACAACAAATTTTTAAGACCTAGAAAGTATAATAAGACATAAATAGAAACAATGAAAACTGTAAAAGCAGGAGGAAGTAGTTAAAGTGCAGAGGTTTTATTAGTTTTGACTTTGCTTATTTGTTAGTTTGTATATTTGTTTATGCAGTCAGTGTTAGGTCGTCACTAATTTAAAGTAATGAGTTATAGGATATGATTTACAGGTCTCATTGTAACATCAAATCAAAAAACATACAAAAGATATGCAAAATACAAAGAAGCAAAACATTAAAACATACCACCAGAGAAAATAACCTTCACTAAAAGAAACACAGGAGGAAAGAAAACAAGAGTAGACAACAAAACAACCCAGAAGATGAGTAACAAAATGGCAGGCATAAGTCCTTACTTATCAATAATCATATTGAATGTAAATGGAATTACTATTCAATCAAAAGACATAGAGTGGCCAAATGAAAAAAAAAAAAAAAAATGGAGACCCAGCATTCTGGTGCTTGTGAGAAATACACTTCACTTATAAATATACACATATACTAAAAATCAAGGGATGGAAAAAGATAGTCCATGCCATCGGAAACCAAAAAAGAGCAGGGGTAGCTATACTTATATTACACAAAATAGATTTTCAGACAGAAACTATAAAAGCAACAAAGAAGGTCATTACATAATGATAAAAGAGTAAATTCCACAAGAGGATATAATAATTATAAATATATATGCACCAAACACTGGAGCACCCATGTATATAAACATACATATAAATTCTTATTAGAGCTACAGAGTTGATTACAGTACAATAATAGCTGGAGGCTTCAACACCCCACTTTCAGCATTGAACAGAAAATCAACAAAGAAACTTCAGACTTAATCTTCACTATAGACCAAATGGACCTAATAGATATTTACAAAACATTTCATTTACCAGCTACACATTCTTCTTCTCTGAACATAGATAATTCTCAATGATAGACCACGTTTTAGATACAAAAAGAGTCTTAATTCAAAAAAGGGAAATTATATCAAATATGTTCTCTGAGAATGATAAAATAAAACTAGAAATCAATGACAAGAGGAATTTTGGATACTGTACAAACACATAGAAATTAAACAATATTCTAATGAATGACCAGTGAGTCAATAAAGAAATTAAGGAGAATTTTTTTTAAATACCATCAGACAAAGATAATGGAAATACAACATATCAAAACCTATGGTATACAGTGAAAGCAGTATTATGAGGAAAGAATATAGCTATAAGCACTTATATCAAAAAAGTAGAAAAACTACAAGTAAATAACCAAATGATGCACCTTGAAAAACCAGGAAAGCAAGAGTAATTGAATCCTAAAATTAGAAGAAGAAAACAAATAAAGATTAGAGCAGAAATAAATAAAAAAAAATTGAAAAAAATACAAAAGATCAATGAAACAAAAAGTTGTTTTTTTAACAACAAAAATAGAATTGACAAATCTTAAGCCAGAGTACCTAAGAAAAAAAGAGAGAAGGCTACAAATCAGTGATGAAAAAGGAGACATTACAACTGATACCACAGAAATTCAAAGGATAATTGGGGGCCATTATGAGCAACTATAAGGTAATAAATTGAAAAATCTAGATGAAATGGATAAAATTCCTTGATACACAAAATCTACTGTATTAGTTCATCCTCACACTGCTATAAAGACATACCAGAGACAGTAATTTATAAAGGAAAGAGGTTTGACGGACTCATAGTTCCACATGGCTGGAGAGGCCTCACAATCATGGTGGAAGGTAAAGAAGGAGCAAAGGGACATTTAACATGGCAACAGGCAAGAGAGTGTGTGTGCAGGGAAACTGCCCTTTATAAACCATCAGATCTTGTGAGACTTAATCACTACCATGAGAACAGCATAAGAAAACTCACCCACATGATTCAATTACCGCCCACCAGGTTCCTCCCATGACACATTGGGAGTATAGCAGGTACAATTCAATATGAGATTTGGGTGTAGATACAGCCAAATCATATCACTCCTCCCCTGGCCACTCTGAAGTCTAATGTCCTCACATTTCAAAATGAATTATGCCTTTCTAGCAGTCCATCAACTCATTCCGTCATTAACCCAAAGTCCAAGACCGAAGTCTCATTTGAGATAAAGCAAATCCCTTCCGCATATGAGCTTCTAAAATCAAAAGCACCTATGAGCTTGTAAAATCAAAAGATAAGTAATAGATACAATGAAAGTACAGGGATTGGATAATACACCTGTTACCAATGGAAGAAAATGGCCAAAATGAAGGGGCTACAGGCCCCATGCAAGTCTGAAATGTAGCAGGGCAGTCAAATCTTAAAGCTCCAAAATAATCCCTTTTGACTCCATGTTTCACATCCAGTTCACTCTGATGCAAGAGGTCGGCTCCCATAGCCTTGGGCAGCTCCCCTCTGTGGCTTTGCAAGGTCAAGCCTCCCTCCCAGCTGCTTTCATGGGCTGGCACTGAGTGTCTGCAGCTTTTTCAGGTGCATAGTGCAAGCTGTTGGTGGATCTAGCATTCTGAGATCTGAAGGATGGTGGCCCCCTTCTCACAGCTCCACTAGGAAGTGCCCCAGTGGGGACTGTGTGGTGGCTCCAACCCAACATTTTCCTTCTGCACTGGCCTAGCAGAGGTTCTCCCTGAGGGCCCTGCACCTGCAGGAAACCTCTGCCTGGAAATTCAGGCATTTTACGCATCCTCTGAAATCTAGGCAGAGGTTCCCAAATGTCAATTCTTGATGTCTGTGCACCATCAGGTTCAACACCACATGGAAGTTGCCAAGGCTTGGGGCTTACACCCTCTGAAGTCACCACCCGAACTGTATCTTGGCCCATTTTAGCCATGGTTGGAGCAGCTTGGATGCAGGGCACCAAGTCCCTAGGCTGCACAGAGCAGAGAGTCCCTGGTTCTGGCCCATAAAACCATTTTCTTCCTCCTAGGCTTCTGGGTCTGTGATGGGAGGGGCTGCCTTGAAGATCTCTGACATGCCTCATGCCCTGGAGACATTTTGCCTGTTGTCTTGGTGATTAACACTGGCTCCTCATTATTTGTGCAAATTTCTGTGGGCAGCTTAAATTTCTCCCCCAAAAATGGATTTTTCTTTTCTACTGCATTGTTAGGCTATACATTTTTCAAACATTTATGCTCTGCTTCCTCTTGAACACTTTGCTCCTTAGAAATTTCTTCTGCTACATACCCTACATTATCTCTCTCAAGTTCAAAGTTCCACAGATCTCTAGGACAGGGACAAAATGCCACCAGTCTCTTTGCACAGCAAGAGTGACCTTTGCTCCAGTTCCCACCAAGTTCCCCATCTCCATCTGAGACAAACTCAGCCTGGACTTTATTGTACGTATCACTATCAGCATTTTGGTCAAAGTCATTCACCATGTCACTAGAAAGTTCCAAACTTTCCCACATTTTCCTGTCTTCTACTGAGCCCTCCAAAGTGTTCCAACCTCTGCCTGTTGCCCACATTTTCAGGTATCTTTACAGCAGCACCCCACTCTACTGGTACCAAATTACTCTATTAGTTCCTTCTCACACTGCTATAAGACTGGGTAATTTATAAAGGAAAGAGGTTTGATGGACTCATAGTTCCACATGGCTGGTGAGGCCTCAAAATTGTAGCAGAAAGCAAGGGAGAAACAAAGTCACATCTTACATGATGGTAGGCAAGAGAGAATGTGCAGAGGAACTTTCCTTTATAAAACCATCAAATCTCATGAGACTTACCCACTGTCAGGAGAACAGCATGGGAACACCCACTCCCATGATTCAATTATCTCCTACCAGGTCCCTCCCACAACATGTGGGGATTATAGGAGCTACAATTCAAGATGAGATTTGGGTGGGGACACAGCCAAATCATATCACCTACTAAGATTGAACCAGGAAGAAATCCAAAACCTGAACAGACAAATAACAAGTAATGAGATTGAAGCTATAATAAAAAGTCTTATAACAAAGAAAAGTCAGGAACCTGATAATTTTGCTGCTAAATTTTACCAAACATTTAGAGAACTAATAACATTCCTACTCAAACTACTTTGAAAAAATAGAGGAGGAGGGAATACTTCAAAAACTCATGCTACAATACATGCCAGTATTACACTGTTATCAAAACCAGACAAAGACACAACACAAAAATAAAACTACAGGTCAATATTTCTGATGAATATAGAGGCAAAAATCTTCAATAACATATTAGCAAACTGAATGCAACAAAACATTGAAAAGGTCATTGATTATGACCAACTGAAATTAATCCCAGGGATGCAAGGATGGTTCAATATATGCAAGTCAATCAATATGATACATCATATCAACAGAATGAAAGATAAAACCATATCATCATTTCAATTGATGCTGGAAAAGTATTTGATAAAATTCAGCATCCTTTCATAATAAAAATCCTTGAAAACCTGGTTATAGAAGGAATATACCTCAATGTAATAAAAGCCACATATGCCAGACTTACAGCTAGTATTATACTGAATAAGGAAAAACTAAAAGTCTTTCCTCTAAGATACAGAACATAAAAACAATGCCTACTTTCATCATTGTTATTCAACATAATACTTGGTGTCCTATATAGAGAAATTAGACAAGAGAAAACAATAAAGAGTATCTGAATTGGGAAGGAAGAAATCAAATCATTCTTTTTAGCAGATGATATGATCTTATATTTGGAAATACCTAAAGAGCCCACAGGAAACTATTAGAACCTGAAGTTGGTAAAGTTGTAGGTTTGAAAAAAAAAACAGCATACAAAACTCAACAATATTTCTATATGCCAACAGCAAACAATCTGAAAAAGAAATCCAGAAAGTAATCTAATTTATAATATCTACAAATAAAATAAAATACATAGGAATTAACCAAGAAATGGCAGATCTCTACAACTATAACTATAAAATATTGGTAAAATAAATTGAAGAGGACTGTATTAGTCCATTCTCACACTGCTATGAAATAATTGCCAAGACTGGATAATTTAGAAAAGAAAGAGGTTTAATTGACTCACAATTCCACAGTGCTGGGGATGCCTCAGGACAATTACAACCATGGTGGAAGGAGAAGCATACACATCCTTTTTTACATGGTGGCAGAAAAGGGAAGAAGGAGCAAAGGGTGAAAAGCCACTTATAAAACCATCAGATTTTGTGAGAACTCACTATTATGAGAACAGCATGGAGATAATCACTCCCATGATTAAATTACCTCATACTACGTCCCTTCCATGACACATGGGGATTATGGGAACTACAATTCAAGATGAGACTTGGTGGGGACACAACAAAACAATATCGAGGACACACACAAAAAAATAAAAAGATACTCCATGCTCATGTTCATCTTGATTGGAAGCATCAAGATTGTTAAAATGTCAATACTACCTAAAGCAATCCATAGATTCAATTGAATCCCTATCGATCAAAATATCAATGATATTCTTCACAGAAATAGGAAAAACAACCCTAAAATTCATAAGAAACTACAAAAAACCCACAATAGCCAAAGATATCCTGAGCAAAATGGACAAAACTGGAGAAATTACATTAGCTGACTTCAAATTATACTATGCAACTATAGTAACCAAAATAGTATGGTACTAGAATAAAAACAGACACAAAAACCAATGGAACAGAATGGAGAATCCAGAAACAAATCCATACATTTACAGTGAACTTATTTTCAACAAAGCTGCCGAGAACATACATTAGAGAAAGAATAGGCTCTTCAATAAATAGTGCTGGGAAAACTGGATATGCAGAGGAATAAAACTAGACCCTTACATCTAATTTTATGAAAATGAATTAAAGACATAAATATAAGACTTCAGACTATAAAACTACTAAATGAAAACAATCAGGAGAACTCACTAGGACACTGGACTTGGCAAACATTTTTTTAAGTAGTACCTCACAAGCATTGAGAACCAAAGCAAAAATGGACAAATGGAGTACATCAGGGTAAAAAGCTTAAACAAAGCAAAGAAAACAATCAACAAAGTGTAGAAACAACCAACAGAATGAAAGAAAATATCTGAAAAGTAGCCTTACAAAGAGTTAATAACCAGACTATATAAGAAGTTCAAATAGCTCTGTAGAAAAAGAATCTAATAATCTAATTTAAAAATGGGCACAAGATCTGGGTAGACATTTCTCAAAAGACATACAAATGGCAATGAGGTATCTGAGAAAGTGCTTAACATCTTTGATCATCAGAGAAATGAAAATCAAAACTGTTATGAGCTATTACCTCATGCTACTTAAAATGACTTTTATCCAAAAGACAGGCAATAACAAATGCTAGTGAGGATATAGAGAAAGAGAACCCTCATACGCTGTTGGTGGAAATATAAATAAGTACAGCCACTATGAAGAACAATATGGAGGTTCCTCAAAAAACTAAAAATAGTGCTACCTTATGATCCAGCAATCCCACTTCTAGGTATATACCTGCCTCCCCTCCCCACAAAAAAGAGGTGCATGCATTCTTATATTTATTGCAACACTATTCATAGTAGCCAAGACTTGGAAGCAACCTAAAGGTTCATCATCAGATACAGAATGGATAAACAAAATGTGGTACATATACACAATGGAACACTATTCAGCCATAAAAGATAATAAGATCCTGTCATTTGCAACAACACAGATGGAACTGGAGGTTCACTATGTTAAGCAACATAAGCCAGGCACAGAAAAGCAATCATTGCATGTTCTCACTTATGTATGGAAGCTAAAAATTAAAACAATTATACTTATGGAGATAGAGAGTAGAAGAATGGTTACCAGAGGCTGCATTGATAAATGGGTACAAAAGACTAGAATGAGTAAGATCTAGTATTTGACAGTGCAACAGGGTGATCGGAGTAAACAATAGTTTATTATACATTTTAAATAACTTAAACAGTGTAATTGGAATTTTTTTGTAACATAAAGAAAGGATAAATGCTTCAGGTGATGGGTATGCCATTTACCCTCATGTGGTAATTATGCATTTTATGCCTATATCAAAATTCTCATGTATTCCATTAATATATACATCTACTATGTACCCACGAAAATTAAAAAATAAGTATACATTGACTTAAAATTTAAAAATGAAAGCACAAAATATTTAATTTGTCTAATAAATATAACTAAAAGATACTTTTTTAAAACGTGATGATAACATGACTGCATTGGGTGATTTCATCATACAGGTAAATAAAATACATGGTAGCAGCATCCTAAAATGTGGGAGGGAGGCACTGAAATTGTTCTCTTTCATCACACTTCACTAATGTGAAGTGGTACAGTGTTATTTGACGGTAAAATTAAATTAGTAAAATATGTATATTGAAAACTTCAGAGTAACACCTAAATATTTTTTAAGTAGTATGATTTGTCTATGCTCAGATAAAACTAAATGGCCTTACACCTTATATAAAAATTATTTTTAGATGGATTAAAGACTTAAATGTTAGACCTAAAACCATAAAAACCTTAGAAGAAAACCTAGGCAATACCATTCAGGACATAGGCATGGGCAAGGACTTCATGTCTAAAACACCAAAAGCAATGGCAACAAAAGCCAAAATTGACAAATGGGATCTAATTAAACGAAAGAGCTTCTGCACAGCAAAAGAAACTACTATCAGAATGAACAGGCAACCTACAGAATGGGAGAACATTTTTGCAATCTACTTATCTGACAAAGGGCTAATATCCAGAAGCTACAAAGAACTCAAACAAACTTACAAGAATAAAACAAACAACCCCATCAAAAAGTAGGCAAAGGATATGAACAGACACTTCTCAAAAGAAGACATTTATGCAGCCAACAGACACAAGAAAAAATGCTCATCATCACTGGCCATCAGAGAAATGCAAATCAAAACCACAATGAGATACTCTCTCACACCAGTTAGAATGGTGATCATTTAAAAGTCAGGAAACAACAGGTGTTGGAGAGGATGTGGAGAAGTAGGAACACTTTTACACTGTTGGTGGCATTGTAAACTAGTTCAACCATTGTGGAAGATAGTGTGGTGATTCCTCAAGGATCTAGAACTAGAAATATCATTTGACCCAGCCATCCCATTACTGGGTATATACCCAAAGGATTATAAATCATGCTGCTATAAAGACACATACACACGTATGTTTATTGCAGCACTATTCACAATAGCAAAGACTTGGAACCAACCCAAATGTCCATCAATGATAGACTGGATTAAGAAAATGTGGTACATATACACCATGGAATACTATGCAGCCATAAAAAGGATGAGTTCATGTCCTTTGTAGGGACATGGATGAAGCTGGAAACCATCATTCTCAGCAAACTATTGCAAGGACAAAAAAACAAACAATGCATGTTCTCACTCTTAGGTGGGAATTGAACAATGAGAACACTTGGACACAGGAAGGGGAACATCACACACTGGGGTCTGTCGTGGGGTGGGGGAAGGGGGTAGGGATAGCATTAGGAGATATACCTAATGTAAATGATGAGTTAATGGGTGCAGCCCACCATGGCACAAGTATACATATATAACAAACCTGCACATTGTGCACATGTACCCTAGAACTTAAAGTATAATAAAAAGAATGACAAAACAAACTAAATGGTAAGAAATGCTCAATCAAAATCAGAGAAATCAGAAAAAGGGGAGGGCCAAAATACACATTGAATAAATGGAAAACATTACAAATATATACGATATTAATGCAATTATATCCATACTCATTTTATTTGGAAATGATATTGATTAAAAACAGGCATTGTCAGAGTAGATGAAACAAACAAATGACACCAATATGTTGTCTACAAGAATCCCACTTTAACTATAAACACACAGATAGATTAAAAGTAAAGAGAGGAATATAGATATATCAGGCTAACATTAATCAAAATAAAGCTATACTAGCTATATTAATTTCAAACAAACCATGTTTTTGAAGAAGTAAAGAAAAAGAGAGAGAGACATTACGTAGTGATAAAGGAGTCAATAAGAAATAGCAATCTTATGAACCTATGAGATATTGGGGAAATCATTCCCACCCACCTGTGCATTATTAGTAATACAGGTTACTTTGGTTCAAAAATGTATATTTGCATATATAAATTTATGTATTTATTTTTATTTTTAAAATTTAAATTGTAATTGACAAATAACAATTATATATATTTACGAGATACAATGCAATACTTTAATATATACTTACAATGTGGAATGGTTAAATCAGTGTGATTAATAAATTGATCACCTCATACATTCTTTTGTGGTAAAGCATTTAAAATTGACTCTTTTGGCAATTACACATATACAATGCATTATTTATCATAGTCACTATTCCGTGAAATAGATGGACAAAGCTTATTTCTCCTGTTTAACTAAACCTTTGTACCCTTTGATCAACATCTCCCTTTTCCCCTTCCACCTGTCTCATGCAGACTCTAGTAACCACTATTTTACTCTGTACTTCTATGAGCTCAACTCTTTAAAATTCCATAGAAAAGTGAGATCATGTAGTATTTGTCTTTCTGTGACTGACTTATTTCACTTAGCACTACGTCCCCCAGGTTGATCTATGATGTCACAAACAACAGGATCCCCCCCTGTCGTTTTAAAGCTGAATAGTATTCCATTGTGTCAATACATCACATTATGCTTATTTATTCATCTGATGGTGAACATTGAGGTTGCTGCCATATCTTAGCTATTGTGAATATGGAATAATGAACAGGGGAGTCCAGAACTCTCTTCTACATGTTGGTTTTACTTCCTTTGGATACATACCCAGTAGGATTGCTGGATTAGAGAGTAGTTCTATTTTTAGTTTTCTGAGGAACCCCCATATTGTTTTCCATAATGGTTGCATTTAAACTTATTTGTCTATCATAGTTACCTATTGTATAGATTATACAATATTGATTCAAAGAGTTAAAATATCAGGACCTTAAGCCAAATTTTTATTCTCCAAGTCCTTCTTTCTTTCTGCTTTTCCATTCTGTGTCTTCTTTTAACATAAGATGGACGATTGCATCTATTCTGTTAGTATAACAACAACAATGACAAAGAAAATAATTGTTACTCTTATTATCATCATATAAATCTATATTTAGTCTTATCTCTCAGCCCATGTCACTTGGAAGGAGACTGAATGAATAATGTTTGTGTATTTTTTTTCACATGAAGCAATATTAAAGGTACATATTACCTTGTTTCCAATAAGAGATCTTTCCCTAGTTAGTTGCTCACTGGACTCATCTTATAAGAAATATAGGAAAGTACAGTATTGAGGAAACCTGATTTTTTTAGGTCTTTTTCCCTTAGGAAATAAATGCAATAAGCCCCAGATGAATGAACAGAACCAGGCATAAAATTCCTGCTGTCAATCTGAAAAAATGGAACGCAGGCTTATTCATATTTTCTGAAGTTTTCATTTTCTTCCAAGAAATGTTGTTAATAGCTCATAATGTGACAGATGAATATGATTTATATTATAATTGTCAGTACTAACATAAAACCTCTCAACGCCCGTAGAAACAGAATACATTGTATTATTTTCACGGTATCATTGTGGGTATTTATGCAATCTATTTGAGCTGTGCATTTGCAAGATTAAAATATATTAACAATTCATAATTTGTATTTAGTGCCTGCAATGTGCCAGAAACCGTGCTAAGGGCAGTGAAATGGGGAATGGTGTCTTCCCACCAACTACGTCTTAGTACCTCATTATCCACTAATCTGAACGTTTAGTATCTGATTATAGAATAAAAGTTCAGGTCACCACATCAGCCTACAATAAGAATAACTGGCATTATTATTGAAACTGACCCGGTTTCACATTTAATCTAAGCCCTTTTGCAATACATCATTGCATCAAGTCTTTGTATCAACCCATCGCATGAAGACATGAAGATAAAAGGAGTTTAACTTTGTTAAAACTATTGAGTATACAAAAAATAAATAAAAAGAACATTTTGTCTGCTTTTGTTTTGTTTGTTTTCTAATGTCAGACCAAGCTACTGTAGAAGAGACAAGAAGATGCTGCTGACCCTGCCTCACAGAAAACACCAAGGCCAAAGTCAAACTGTGTCTGCCACTGTTTCTGTCTAACTCTGTGTATCTTCCCACTGACCCTTTCATATCAAAGACCACCTCTAACAACAACAGTGGTGGGCTCTGTGTCCCACTGGCAAACTGCTTAGTGTCTTCAGCCCTCAACTCTTATGTAGCCACAAAGATGTAAACACAGTGATGGAAACTTGGAGTAATAGAGTGTGATAGATTCAATGGTCATAACCAAAAGTAACACTTATTAAGCACTTATTATACTCAGTGCACTGTGCATAGTACTTTATGTTGGTTTTCTTGTATTCTTTCCTATGGCCCGTAGTTCAGTAAGTAGGCATCATTATTCCAGGCTGAATGGTGGTGGAACTGAGGCCCAGATAGGGTAAATAATTAGCGCAAGTCCACACAACAAAGAAGTATACAGGTTTTGACCAGCGTAGACTGTCTCCAAAGTGGTGCTCTTCCGACTTACTCTGATACTAACGTATGTACTGGAATTGAATTTGGATGCTAGCTACCCTGAATTAGTCTCATATTTACAGGTATAAAAGCACAGCCTCCAACGAGACTGCCCCTACTTTAGATGTGAACCACAAGTGGGATCACCAGGACGAGACATAAATCCAGGGTGTTCACACTAGTACAATAACTCACTAGAATGAAAAGTGCTATACTTATGATTAGATTACTGTAAAGGACACAAATCAGGATGAGCCAAATGAAGAGGTATATAGAGTGAGGTCTGAGAGGGTCCTCAATACAGAGCTTCTGTGCCCTCTCCCCATGGAATTAGTTTGCATCACCCTGCTAGCACATCAATGTGTTCAACAGCCAAGAAGCTCCACTGAGTCTTAGTATCCAGAGTTTTATTGGGGTTTCATTAAATAGGCATACTTGGTTGTATAACTTGTCATACAATTGAACTAATTCTCCAGTTGTCCTACCCTTTATGGTGGTCAGACTGGGTCAAATCCCTCATTCTCTAATGGCACGGTTGGTGTTTTTAATGGTAGGCTCTTATCCTGATTCATTCTCTTATCGTAAATTCAGGTGTGGCTCACAGTACTCATGAATAACAAAACAACTCTTATTACTCAGGAAATTCCAAGGATTTAGTCTCCCTTTGAGAAAACAGGGGAAAAAGTCAAAGTATTTATTACACAACACTACTTTTCATGCATACTGCATAACTGAAACAGAGACTCATCCTCCTCCACAACAGCTTCCTTTTTAAAACATTAGAATTACCAAGCTTTAGTGGGATTCTCATAATCACTCTGCAAGGTTAGCAGGGTCATTTTCACCAGTTAATGTAAAGAAACTGACCCTGTTTATTCACTTTCTGTTTGGATTCTTGTGTGCAGGAAAAGTGTGGGTGGCTAGAGAGAAAGGTGTGTCAGAAAAGGTAATGGAGGCTTTTTTCACTCTTAAGCTATCATGCTTTGCCCTTATAGGATTCCATTTCCTGGGATCCCCTAGGCTACCCTAACTCTAGCAACCAGCCTGAAGCCTACAGAATGGGAAGCACTGCATGTGGGAAAGAGATGTCCAATGGGCTATAGAGTATGTGGCTCTTTCAGCAGCTTTCTTTATCATATACTCTGGCAGGGAAGGCAGACATAGGCTACGATAACACTTGATATTAGTGATGATCAAAACCTTTAAACTTATTCTTATGAAATTCCAGACCCTGCCTGTTCCCTGACATATGCTTTGAGGATAATAATAATTTTACTACTTCTACTGCAACTAGTACTTCTAGTTAATTCTATTAGGTATCCGCCATGTGACAGTCACTGTTCTTAGTGCTTCATTAAGTAATTGAATCCTCTAAACCATGCAATAATAAAAGTACTATTTTACTCTCAGATTACAAAATATAGTTACTCAGAGGTTTACCATCTTGCCAAAGCTTGAACACGTAGTAAATATTGCAGGTGTGACTCATGTGTCACACTCCAGGGTTTTCTTTTGACCACCATGGGCTCTATGTCCATCATCTGGCAACCTCTACAGATAGTATCATGGTGTACGTTGCTGTATTTTAATTTGTTGGATCCTACTTGCCCCACCTGACTGTAAATTTCTTGAAAATTGATAGGCTGAAATCTTTCTTTATCTATTTTAATATTATTTTACAAATGTGCTAATACAAGATTTCTTGAGCACTTCTTGTCAGCCAGTGCTCTAAGGAGTACAGATACAGTGATGACTAAAAGAGACAAAATGCTTATAGAACAGCAAGGAGGCCAATATAAAGCTTGGGCAGAGCCAGCAAGAGAGGCCATGTGAAGGTGGAGAGAAAGGGAGGCAGGGGCCAGATCATAGAAGCATTTATAGACTGTGATATGGACTTTGGGGTTTATTCCAAGTACCATAAGAAACCACTGAGTCTTCTGGGCAAATATTTAGTAATACAGTTTGGATCTGTGTCTTCACCCAAATCTCATGTCAAGGTGTAATCCCCAGTGTTGGAAGTGGGGTATGGTGAGAAGTAATTGGATCATGGGGGTGGACTTCCCTTTGCTGTTCTAGTGATAGGGTTCTCATAAGAACTGGTTGTTTAAAAGTGTGTAGCATTTCTTTCTCCCTCTCTCTTTCTCCTGCTCCAGGCTTGTAAGAGGTGCCTGTCGACCCTTTGCCTTCTACCACGATTGTAAGTTTCCTGAGGTCTCCCCAGCCATGCTTTCAGTTCAGCCTGTGGAACTGTGAGCCAATTAAACCTCTTTTTTCCATAACTTACCCCATCTTAGGTATTTCTTTATGGCAGTGGGAGAATGGACTAAGACATTTGGCATCATCAAATGTCCTTGTGTACTCTGCAGAATAGACAATAAGGGGCCATGTGGGAGTGGGAGGTGATAGGCCCTTAACTGGTTAATGTTATAGCCAGGTGGCGAGTGATGGCGACCAGGTAGAGATGAAAGTGATAAAAAGGGTTTGACTTTGGGATATACGCAACTGGGAAGTCAGAAATGACAAAGTTGGTTTATGGTTCAGATGTAGGGAACAAGAGAAAGGAAGAAATCAAATTAACTATTGGCCTGAATTACTGAATGAATGAATGATAGCAGATCAATGAAGATGTGAGCAGTGGCATTAGTCTTTTTGGAGTCCATGGTATAGGCATCCTGGAATCATCACATTAAAGTAGTTTCAGGTATTGAAACTTAACTCTCAATCACTATTTATAAGCTCATTGGCTGTAGAAAAGTGAATTGCCATGGCTGAGCTTCAGCTTTTCTGACAATGAATTGAGAGCAGCAAAAATAAAGACAATTGTACCTTCTTCATAGAATCTCTGTGTGACTTGCTGGGAGTTATAAGAACATTAACAGTGAAGTAACTGGGAAAGGAAGGCAAGGTATGCCCTTGATCCAATACTCTGTGTAGGGAGAAAAAAGAACAAGGTAACGGGCAAATGGTATAAAAAATGTGTGTGTGCCCACTGCATTTGCTAAAGAGCCATACTGGGCCAAGTAATATGCACCATGCCTGAGAGGTTAAGTTGGGTACTGGTGTTGGGAGTGGGGATTGACTTAGGAGGTGAATGACAGTGTCCAGAGGGTGTCAACTGACAGCTGAGATAATGGAATATTGAATGAAGTCATCAAAGCTGAAACCGAGACTGTCTCCTGTCTTTCTGGGGGGTGGCCCTACTGAACACATTGGTGGCAGAATGCCCACTGTATGGTTAGAGTATTTCAGTGAGGATTGTAAATTCTTTGGTGACTGGGATTTCTTGGCCAATCTCAGGCAGGGTTAAAGAGTATGTGTGAAAACACTTTGTTATGATAACAGCAGCTTTTTCTTATTGAACAAGAGCACCAAGCCAGGAATGGCTTGCCCTCACTATCTAAAAATTCTCTAGAGATGCCTCAAGGTAGGTTTCATGATTCTCCATGATTCTCATTTTACAATAGGTAATCTGAAGCTAAAAGAGGTTAAGCCAATTTGCCCAAGGTCACAGGACTTCTACCTGTAGAAGGCAAGGTTCTAACTCGGGCATGTTTGGCTTCCAAGACCTACTTTTTCATTTCACCACACTGCCTCTTGGCTATTGTACACACGTTACATTTTATCATTGCACTCCGGACTTCCCAGGCTGTCCCACCTTATCACCTCTCTCCTAATCACCCCTCTGGAAACCAAGCTGCTCCGTTTAATGAAACACAGGCCACTGTGATGTGAGGCAGACCCAGGGGGCCCTAAGGATGAGATGAGGCTCCAATCTCTGCAACAGAGGAGGTGGAAACCAACCTTCCTCATTAATCATGTGGTGTCAGCGATTCCACAACCTCACCTACTTCAGAGCCAACTAAATTCCAAACACAGTTATCTCCACCAAGAGCAATTAGCAAGACACACATTTAATATTGGGGAAGCAAGTCAATGTCAGGGGTGAGTCTGCAAGACTTTGTTTTTTCCTGCTTTTGGCCATGTAGAGGGGAGGCCTGTCCTCCCACAGAGGGCTTGGAAAGATACAGATTTCATTTCTCTGCAGCGTCTGCACGCTTTCTTTGCAACTGGCCTGCTGCCAGGAACGCTAATCTGATTTCTCAGGCAAACTAATCCTATTTCTCCCTCAGGTGCAAACTTCCCCTCTCTAATCATTCTCCTCTTTGCACCTTTAATTAACAAGCTGCTGTGATCAAGCAATCAAACCTTTTAAGCTCACATTATTATTACATTTTAAATACTGATGAAAGTACCTATACGGTAAGGTGCTGGTGTTCTTTTTCCCTCTGCACAGCCTTGGCTCCCTTAATGCATAGGGTGGGGAAGCAACTTTGATTTGGGGGAGATACACATGGATTTTGAAAATTTTCATAATTCAGATGTCATTTTAAATCTTTCCTTCTGTTTCCAGTAACCCACTTTCCAAATGGCAAAGAGTAAAAATTCCAGTATTTTTTATTCCAGGAGCCATAATCATATAGACATTTTTTAGCACTTGGCAGTTTACAAAGCTCTCACCGTTATTAACTCAAGGTTCTGACTGCTGCTTCTCTCTCCAGGCTCATCCTGTACCATTCTCCTCTCTTCATCACTCACTTGCTCTCCACACATCACCCGGCCCCATGGTTCCTCTTTCAGGTCCTTGAATGAGCCATTTTATCTCTACCACAGGAATTTTGCTGCTCCTTCCACATGGAAATCTCCTATCCCCATCCCTGCATTTTCCCCAACCCTTTCATCTAGGCACCTTATCCTTACTCTACAGATTTTACTTCCAACTTTCCTTCCCCAGGAAGTTTTCTTTGACCTCCCAACAAATCAGATTCCTTTGCTCTGCGGGATTCTTTTGGCCTAGGATTTCCACCACAGCAATTATCTCAGTTGCAATCACATCCTCTATTTATTTCATATACCTTGAGTGGTTGTTTAATTAATGCCTGTTGCACCTACCAGATTCTAACCTCTGGAGAGGGTGACCTTGGTTGTTCTTGTTATCATTTTATTCATGGCACATAGCACAGTGTCCTACATATTGTGGATACTCAATATTTATTCACTAAACAATCTTGTTCAATAGGAAACCCATTATGTGCATCTGTAGATGCAGAAATTGAGGCTTAGAAAGGTAATGGAACTTGCCAGATTTCTCTTTGTTAGTCAGTGTTAGATACTGTCAGCAAATACAAACCGTAGTTTGCTAAAACACACACACATACACATGCACACACCACACTTTCCTTGACATGAGGGTGAATAAGGAACGTTCTAATTATTTTGCACTCTGTGTGTAGAAAAAATGTGGAACTATATGTTGTACATTACTGATTGCAAGTTTATTGCAAATTTTGGGATGAAACTCTGGTCTCCAATGCTCTGAAACACCACATTTGTGTGCCAGTGATTATCATGTTGTTTCTGGACAGCAGACTCATCATTTTATACTCTGCTTTGTGATGCTGGGGCTATGACTTGGCCAACTAAACTTCTGTTTTGAAAATTGGCTTCTTTTTGTCATCTGCCAATAGAGACTTCTGGAGGAAGACCAGAAGAAAGGGGAGAAAATGGAGGTGTATCCCTTCCTGTTTGCTCTATATGCCTGTTTGTGCTTCCTGTGATTGTGAGTGTCACTGGTGCGATGGTCCTTCATGAAGAGGCGAGCAGTTTATTTAAATTTACAGTGTTTCTAACACTCACGAAACAAGCCACATTACCTACCCCTAGAGATACCAGCACTAGCTGGCCAGCATACCTTAGCAACTGTCTCATTCCCAGATCTATGACTCCTCCTCTGAGTTTCTAAGTTTTAATAATTTCGACTTTTTATTTTTGTTCGTGTTTTTTTTTCTTTCCAAATACTCAAAACCTGGTTAACAATCAGTATATATATATTTTTCTCTTTTAAAATAACTGGCATGATTTCTATCACTCCTTTAGATCCTGACTGATAATATTGATATGAATAAAGTCTATCACAAAAAGTTGTTGGGATGATTAAATAATAATGTGTAAAAAACATTTTCTACATAACAAAGGGTTATGTAGTTGCACTTGTTCATTGTTACCCTGAAGACTAAGATCTAGTCATTGCATGTATGACTCCAGATATTAGAACTGTAATTATTTTGTCAATGCTACTGGGAGGCATATTTGCTTCCAGCATAAAAATAAAAGTTGTATTCATAGCTGTTCATAAATTAAGATGATTACATGATGTCATGATTTTCCAACCAGTGAAGGAATTCCAGGCAAAGCTGGTTATAACTTCCATAATTTCTTTGCATATGGCATGTGAACTATGTGTGTGAGTCTGTGTGTCTGTCTGTATGTATGTGTGTTCATTAATTCAGTCAAAAGTTAGCTATTTAATATCTACTGTGTGTATGTCTTCGTCCATTAAGTATGGTTATAACAAAATACACACCACTGGGTAGTGTAATCAAAAAGATTATTGGCTTACAATTCTGGTAGCTGGAAAGTTCAAAATTGGGCATCTTCATCTAGCGAGGTCCTCAGGATTATTGAGTCATGGCAGAAAGTGGAAGAACTCGTGGTGGAAAGTGGAAGGGGAGTTGGCATGTGCAAAGAAATCATATGGTGAGAGAGCAAGGAAAAGAGAGAAACCAAGGAAGCCAGATTCTTTTTAACAACCCTCAGGAGAGCATTAATCTATTTATGAGAAATCTGCCCCCATAACTCCAACACCTCCCATTAGGCCCCATCTCTCAACACCACCAAATTGCGGATCAAACTTCAACATAAGTTTAGGCAGGAGCAATGAAACCATAGTGATATATCACTGTATAAGGCACTTAAAACAGTGAACAGGACATATGCTATGCCATAAGCAGCCTACATTTTACTAACAGAGATAAAACAAAATGCCAGTTGAATATAATAAAATAGATTGAGGAACATTGTAGAGGTAGATATATATTATTATGAGACCATATAGAGGAAGGAACTTACCCCCAAAATGTGTAAAATTTAGCCAAGCAAAGAAACTTTGTGCTCAGGGAATTAATAATGTCAACTGAAGAATCAGGTGGTTTACGAATTTGGAGTGGAGAGTTTTATTTCTTACAAGAAGTTGTGTCCTATAGGCTGGCCAACCTGAAGGCTGGGAGGCATAGCCTCTGGTAGAAACTGAAAGCAGAGAAAAGATGAGACAGGAATTTACATATAATGGGTTAGCTAAGTGTACATATTCCCCAGGTTACAAGAGGAGCTATGATATTCACAAAGCAGGGGCACATGCACATAGTAAACAAACAGTGATGTGACATATGTCCCATATTCACTCTGGGTTGGAGACTTAACATTTAAATGCATTAAAATTATGCTTTATATGTCAAAAGGTGAAGCAGAGGATACAGAGGCATTCTGTGTACAGCCCATTTAAACCAGCCAGAACTAGTCCACAGCTTGTGGTCTTTTATCAGAAAGTAATGCTGACTGGTGTTTGTCGAAACCACAAAAAAGGAAGAGGGAATGGAAAGACTTAAAAAAAAAAAAATGCTTTGTGTTTAACCCTTAGGAAAAAATGTCTAATGGTGGTTAGTGAAGAAGTTGGTATAGCAAGGCATGTCAGACTGTCTGTGTGGGTCCCCCTTGGCCAAGAGGAGGGTCTCTTCTTCTGTTTGGGAGGCTTAGGATTTTATTTTTATTTCTTAAGAATAAACGATGACACGTGGATGTAGTGGGTTTGGGGTTGATGAGTTGGGGACAAGAGAAGATTGGCTAAGTGAGTACATGAGATATTAAAGAGGAGTCAGAATGTGAAATAGAGAAAAAACCAGGGTTCTGTACTTTCTGTATTTACTTCTCTATTTCTAATGTGCTTGGTTGGATTCCAATATGCCTTATGACTAAGTGTGCCCAGATTGTGGCAATGAGGAAGATGTGCATATGTGCATCCTAATTGAGCATATCAGAGTTTGACTTGTATTTCTATAGAAAACAACTATTCTAACCTTTCTATTTCAGCTTTTCCTCTTACTACAAGGATTAGGTAGAAATTGCATAATCAGATATGAAAGTATACAAGATTGGCTGAGACAGCCCCTATCTTGAGAAAAGGTATCTGTGATAATTCCAAATGTCTGGTTGAGGCAACTGAAGTTTGGAGGGGTTCTATGGATTGCCTTCGGTTAGCCAAATAATTCAGATGCAACGGAGAAGCACCTTTTTAAATTCTGGTGTTAATATATTTTTCACAATATTATAGTGCTGGGATTGCATGCTTGTTTTTCAAAACATTTTAAATTATTTTGTAAGATTTTCAGACTTTCATTTCAATGTAGAATCTTTGTGTTTCGTATCTCATTTTTGTTATTAAGAGTTCATTATTTTTCTGCTTTTGCTGAAAAGCACAGAGGAATTTCAGGTTGGGGAAACATAACTTGGTTACCACTTGTGCTTAACACATCTAGACTGTAGAAAGTAAAAGTAAACAATCATATTTGAGGATCTGCTCTGATTTTCTAAGGTAGAGCAACCCCTTGCAGTTAGCAGGCTTTAGCAGGTCAGGCTAAATGGAAGTTCGTTAAGTAGTAGAATAAGGTGACTAAAGAAATATCCAAGATATAATTTAGACATTTCTAGAAAAACAGAAATACAAAATTATTACATTTTCACCCTTATTTAAATATTCAAGTAAATACACAATTTACATCTTTAACACATACCTGAAGCAATTTCTGTCTTTGCACCCTACCCAATTTTTAAAGTCTTTTGCTCTTTTGATTAACCCAAGAATGACAATGATCTCAAAGTGATATCTTCTCACCTATGTGTGGTTGTGGGTTAGAAGAAAATCATATCAAACAACATTTTCACCTTTCTTGCTATTGTTTGCTGTTTGCAAAAAGTCTTAAAATATATCCACTGAGGGCAAACAAATATGCACTTTGGTGTAAAAGTAATTGCAGTTTTTGTCATAGAAAGTAATGACAAAACACATAACAACTTTTGCACCAACCTAATAGTCACCTTTTTTTGTCACTGCTATCTGAATCACAAATGACAGTCAGTATCAAAAAAGTTGAACATTAGACAGTGGAGTGTTCCAACAGGCAGGCGGAGATCAACTGGGAAACCCTGAGTTGATAATGCCCAGGGCAATACAGGCAGTTGCTAGAAGCATGGTTCTTGTACAGGGGCTAGACTCTAGCCAAAGGCAGGGGTTGTAATGGCAAGAGGAATATTCTGATGTTAGGGAGAACTGAGTTAAAGATTTGGACATATGCAGTAACAAGGCAAAAGTCAGGTAATCTAAATGGGGCATGGAGCCAATCAAGTGTTATGAGTGGCATCAAATAGTCTCTCCCAGAGCATGAGACCAGAGTGCTTTAAAAGGCCCTCATGCCCTCTATCAAGGCTTATCTTAGAAAGCAGGAAAGGGTCATGTCTCAGTGAAGGAATCAGGTAGCTGCACCTCTAGAGAAAGAAATAAGCTGAGACAGGAAATCAAAAACTGAATAGAGCTGTGCTAATGTTAGTCAAGAATAAGGTTAAATAGGGCAGTAGATACTGTTCAGCAAGGAGAGCACCAATAAACTGACTTAAATTTATGACATACACCTAAAATAATCACACACAAACACATGCACACATAATCCATACACATATAGCATATACAGACACAAATATGCATATACAATACATACATAGAGCATACACATAAAAATACACACCTAATACACACACATATACACATATTTACACATAAAAATAGATATACACATAGCTGGGCATACACATGCACCTATATATGCATGTGCATGTACACATATGTATTCATGTGCATATACACACATGTATGCACATATATATACTTATGAGCACATATATACATATATGTAGTAACATCAAAGATGGTTTTGCAAATCTAGTGACATTTACCTAATTTTCTATAGTTTACAGGTGCTGTCAGATACATTATCTCATTTACTCAGACAATTTGGATTAAGCTCCCTCGGTGTTGCAGTTACCAAATCCTCTTTCATAGGGATATGGAATAAATCTAGCATGAAGCTGGCCAACCTGACCAGTGCCAAGGGCAACTTCAGTTACAGGTTATAAGGAGTGAACAGGGAAACAAATCTGTTCTAGGACAAAGAACATATAATCGTGCCGGAAAAGTCAAATATGTCACTGGGTGCAAAGAAGGAAAGCGTGATCCAAAAAGAGAGAGTGATCATAAGAGAGATGGAGAAGGAAACAGTTAAAAACAACAAAACAGGCTAGAGAAAGATTATTTATGTCATGTCTTGTCCTAAGCTGGGGCCCTTTTGAGCCACATAGTGTCCTATTTTATGGGTGGCCAGCTACAAAATTTGTGTGTGCATGGATGTGAGTTAAAGGCCCAAAGTTTGAAGCATACAGTGTTTGTCATCATTTATCATAAGTAGGAATAGGGTTTTGTAATCTCAGTTTCACATTGGAATCAGTTTTGTAATCTCAGTTTCACACTGGAATCAGCTACATGAGTCAAAAGTGACATACACAATTTCTAATTTTGAGCCAAATCCTATTAGAATTTGAGGTTTAAGAAACTTTCCTTGAAATGAAAAGTGGTGGACAGCCTCCTTTTTAAGTCAATTACAGCAAGGTGCTCTTCCATTGAAGCTGAGGAAAGACGAAGATATATCACGCTTAGAAATACTCAAGGCTCATTAACTATTGAAACCTGTATTACTGGTAAAATGCACACTGTACATCATCAGACCAAAATAAATATTCTTCCTGGGAACTAGATTGGATCAATCATTTATTGGGAAACATGAGTCATTTTGAAGAAAAAGAAGTCACTTCTCAGCTAACACCCATACTTCATTAGCTGAATGTAACAATGGAATTATATGAGCTTTCAAAGTTGAACAGGCTGTCAGGGGAGCACCTCTCCAAAATTCCCATTTTTAACAAGCAAGGGAACTCAATTCCAGAAATGTCAGGTAATCTACCTTACATAACACAATAGGTTAGTAGAGTATCTCAGACTACAGTCCAATTATTTATTCTAATTTTAAGTCAACTGCTTCTCATAATTAATGTGAGGAAAAGAGAACATCTTTGCAATTTTTCTTAGCGCTCAGGATCATTAACTTACTTAAGTCTCATAAAATTAGTCATAGAAAATATCTTCATCAGTCATTTAAACACAGCTTAGGGTTTATTCAAGACCAAAATTTAACAATGGATGAATATATCTCCAGTGGGAGGCTGCATTGTTTTTATTGAAATAAATATCCCACTTTCCTCCAGCTACTTCCCTATGGAACTTTCACACACAGGACAACTGCATTTTATGCCGCTAAATGTTGTTTGTACCAGGCTCACCTTTCGCTAGCCCTGTGACTATCAGCAAGTCCACTTCTGAAAGATTCTGTTTTCTTGTCAATCAAATGAAGTTTCTCACCTTTTCTAACTTCTTTAAAAGATTGTTGTAAATGGCAAACAACAAGACGAGGTGAAAACACACCATAGCTTTCAGCTCCAATAGTTTTATAAAAATAGTTTCAATGCATATATTTACCAAAAATTACATCAATGCAGGAGACTGCAGAAGAAAAGAACATTATTTACTACTGAATTTAGGTTGGAAATTACAATAGCGTAACATTGGAAACTCAAAGATACATGTGGGTGAAGGATACTATACATATAATAATATATATTATATATATACACACAGATGGAAGTATGAATATAAAACTTGGTGGAAGTAATTTTTAATGAGATCATATTCTAAATAATGAATATTAATTTCAAATTCATTTGAGTTTAAGAGAAATAAAATTGTAGGGATATTATGTTCTCAAAGATTTCTGTAACCTTAAGAAAAGACACAAAAAGCATTAAAAACTTTTTAAATTCTGTAAATACGGATGTGCTTTTTTGTGTGCAGGTGATACTTTATGTTTTTTAATTGAGAAAGTAATTGTTTCCAGTCACCTATACTTCAACGACCAAAACTTATCTTGAAGATAAATTATGAAACACATAACACAAATTAAAAAGCACTTTGTCTTTTAGCTGACAACAAAAAGCCATCTTCTAGCTTACTTCGCCATTTGCAAATCATATTATATAAAACAAAACATAAATTCCCTGTGATATTCACCTAATGGAAAATTGTAAATATTAATTTGTTCCAGACTTTTATTTTGCTATAAATATTCTTAGGCTGTATGAAAGATGTGACAGCCATTTTTTAGGATCATCTTCCAATAATCAGAAAAAACGGACTCATTTTTCTTCTCCAACTAGTCAACTTCATGATGGTAATTTGCCTTCTCACCGTTGGGCAAAATTGCATTTATTGATTCGGATTTGTGAATTCAACATAAATAACTCTTTTTTCTCATGATTTTTATCAGTAACTAAATTCTTCATTTAGTAAAATAGATATAAATCAAAAAGTTTTTATCTAATGTGCTTAAGTTACAGGTTTGCATTTGGCAAGGTTAATTTTTTTGCTCATTTTTAATGTTTGGATCAGTAATTGACTGTCAATGAATAACAAATCTGTACTGTCCTTTAGCAAATTTTACATGGTTCAGGCTTACGAGCATAAAATTTTCACTTTATTGTTTCTAGGTTTTTGTTTTCTGTTTTTTGTTTTTTTGGTTTTTTTTGAGACGGAGTCTCACTCTGTCATCCAAGCTGGAGTGCAGTGGCGCGATCTTGGCTCACTGCAACCTCTGCTGCTCAGGTTCAAGAGATTCTCCTGCCTCAGCCTCCACAGTAGCTGGGATTACAGGTGCCTGCCACCATGTCTGGCTAATATTTTTTTTTTCTTTTTTAGTTTTAGTAAAGATGAGGTTTTATCATCTTGGCCAGGCCAGTTTTGAACTCCTGACCTCATGATCTAGCCGCCTAAGCATCCCGAAGTACTGCGATTACAGGAATGAGCCACGGAGTCTGGCCCTATTATTTCTTGGTTTTAACATATTAATCACACTGCCTCTTTGAAAATTTTTCTCCCTTTTTCTTTTCAGTTGTGTTTTCTTTCTGTGCTCTATTTATTATTATTACTAGCTTGGCCGTACTTATTTTTACTGAAAAAATTAAAAATGAAAAAAAATTATATTCCTAGGGTAGAAAAGTTTAGTATATTTTCTTTCCAAATATTTATAGTCAATATTTATAGACTCATCCAAAACTCACTAATAAAATAAATGTAAAAAATAATATGATTTCTATATGTGAAAAGCTACTTTTAAAGTATTTACAATTAAATGCTAAAATTAAGATAAAATGAGAACTTGAACTAATTTTTAAATCAAAATTATTTAAATAAAACCAACATTTACATTTAGTTTCTGAATACTTAATTAAATCCTATTAAATATTTTTAGAAAAATAAAATTATTCTGTCTTACAGTTTAATATCCAGCTATTGACCAATGTAAATAATTAATATGCTACATCACCTGTGACACAGCTGGATTTTATAATAGCATTGTAGATTGTTTAATATTGTAAAATGTTTCCCAGGCACCATCTAGCACTGTTGTGATTACTATGCTAATTTATTGCACCTTGATTAGAAGAGGATGAACAGAAAATAAAAAATATGCACTCAGGGCTATTGAAAGCAATATTTTATTTTGAAAAAATCTATTAAATATACTCTCTGGCCAGGTGCGGTGGCTCACGCCTGTAATCCCAGCACTTTGGGAGGCCGAGGCAGGTGGATCACGAGGTCAGGAGATGGAGATCATCCTGGCCAACATGGTGAAACGCCGTCCCTACTAAAATACAAAAAATTAGCCAGGCGTGGTGGCACGTGCCTGTAGTCCCAGCTACTCGGGAGACTGAGGCAGGAAAACCGCTTGAACCCGGGAGGCAGAGGTTACAGTGAGCGGAAATCGCGCCACTGTACTCCAGTCTGGCGACAGAGCAAGACTCCATCTCAAAAAAAAAAAACAAATAAACAAATAAACAAATAAATAAATAATAAAGAAAGAAATATACTCTCTCAGAAGAAGAAATGGACATCCTAATTAATTTGCCCTTTCTCTTATTTTAAGGATTCTATGGATAAAATCTTCCCCAAAGTCTGAGGCTGTGTTCATGTCTGATATGGCAGCAGCAGCATCCACAGTGTCATTTCCTCAGGGAATAACTACCTTTTGTTTGTGGACATAGGTCAAGAGCTGTGGAAAGACATTTTCCTGGAGCCTGAATTGGGTTAATCATAAAATAGATGCTTGAGATATAATTGTTCAATGCCATTCCTTAGTACCAGATCTGGAATGATAAATGCCCTTACTTTCTTAAT
>NW_012101732.1:26383-31105 GCF_000951045.1 Mandrillus leucophaeus
TGTGTGTGTGTGTGTGTGTGTGTGTGTGTGTGTATTTGAGCTCACAAAGAAGCCAGGAAGCTTTTTTCTTTTAAAACCTTTGTCTTTAACAGTTTAGGAGTTTTAAATCTAGTAGGACAAACAAATCGGGCATATTGAAATAAGAATGTAACCTAAGCAAAATGCTTGTGAAAGCCCAGAGGACTTATTAATTAACACAAAAGACGAAGGAAGTCTTCACATAGGAGGTGACATTTTAAATGTCTTCAAGATATCGGACAATAAAAATACGAAAGATCTTTCAAAGCTGTGTGAGCAGATGGTATAAAAACAAAAAGGAATAAAAATTTCTTAGCAATCAATCTGTTACATCTAGAGTTGTGGATGCTGGAACAGACACAATGTGAAAGGAGACTAAACAGAGGTTTTGGATACAAAACGTATTAAGGTACAGGAACTATATTAATAAAGTGATTCTGGTATATAATTATTAAATAGTTATACATATATTAGTGATCCATGCCCAACTCTTCTTTTACGGGTATGGGAGTGTGATTCTTAAAATATGTTTACCATTGAGATTATGGCTTTAAGTTAATATTCTCATGCAGGAATTTAACTGCAGGGATAAGGATCTGAAATTTATTCTTCAGCAGAATGAAGCAGAGCAATTTCCTCTTTTCAATCTGGACTAATGTGCTCATTGAAGTCTAAGTTTACATTCATCCTTTGATGTCAAAATCATGACTCATTCTGAAGTATATTGTCCACTGGATAGTACTATATGTCTCCTTTATGAGGTCCTGCACTATTTCAGCCATTTAACAAGATGACACTCCTCGATTTCACATTCTCTACATTTCCTGAGCACCTGCTCTGTGACAGGCATTCTGTTGCGTTTTGGGTACATAGAGTTGAATATGAGAATGAGAGTTTTGTCTCACTATCTTCAGTCTTGCAGAGGATGCAGCTATAGGAACACATAAACCCAGCAATTATTTTCAGTCTACAAACAGGAAATGTGAGAAGTCTTTCTTGGTAGAAGAAGGAAGCCAGGTACTTGAGTCAGCTGAGAGAAGGACTAAGACAATCTGAGAAGGGCAGGAATGCTAGGTACTTGAGTGGAAGCGCTGGTTAGGCATGGTCGAATCCCTTGCCAGGTTAATACAGGAAAGGAAAAAAAAAAAAAATCTAAGTGGATCCCATACCAGAGAAAGTGCATGTGAGTAAGAGGTGGCTGTGGTAAATGTTTCAAGTGCCAAAAACAAGTTTAATGTGGGGATTAGAGAGGGCTACATTTGGTATACAGTGGTTCTCACAGATGTACTGTGACGCTCTGAGCCTTTACTTCTCTACAGGTATGTTCCTCTGAGTTCAGCATCTGACAGCCCCTTTTATCACATGTTTTTATAATTAGATGCCAGGAAAAATTTAAGTAGGCGTGTTTCTTCCTGATAATCAGAATTATGTAGCTTACTGTCTTTTACTCTTTGCTATGGTAACAGGAAGTGTAGAGACTAATGTGGTGCTTCACTAGTCCTCTTGGTTATCATATTCTATTCTTTGTTTTCCACAGATCTAATTTCTATTTATATTTTCTTTAATTTGGTTTATGTATCATATTAGAGCATGGCTGGAGATAGTTTCCCTAACCTCTCTTTGCCACACCCGTATGTGTACACACACACACACACACACACACAGACACACACACACACACACTGAGTAGGGCTCTTCTCTAAACTTCTACACTAGATGCCTTATTATTTCCAACAGACTTTAGAAGAAGTGATTGAAGCAGAACTATTTATGCCTTTGCATACTTACTTAAATGTTCATTAAATGACTGCCAAGCTCCTAAATTCCAGGCATTGAATTAGGACTGGGAGCACAAGGATTAATGGGAAAATTTTCTTGCTATCTCATAATGAACAGGTGACCAGACCAGAGAAAACAAACCTGTTTACTAATCACTGAAATACGATGGAATTTGTACAAAAGGAGGTATAGAACTGAGAAAGGAACTCGCCATTTTTGAACAATGCAGCTGGTTGTTCTATAACCACTATTTTAGGTCAAGTTCAATCTGAGCTTTCTTAGGTAGATACTATTCATTTCATTTTACTAATAAAGGTGACAATAGTTTAGGTAAATGATCTTACAGACAGAAACTGTGTGTGTGTGTGTGTGTGTGTGTGTGTGTGTGAGAGAGAGAGAGAGAGAGAGAGAGCATATTCAAACTTGAATCTTTCTGATGTCAAAGGTAATTTTCTTTATTTTCCTGAGTTAGGCCAGACTTCAAGAAGTAAGATACTATAGATTTTTGTTCTTCACAGAATATGAGTTTTACCCTCTAGCCAATGACTTATAGAGTCTCTTTAACCTTGGCTCAGTTAAGTAAACATTTCAGTATTAGCATCCTTGTCTCCAACATGGAAGCAGTACCCAGAGATTTGTTGTAAGGATTAAATGTGGCAATGTATGCAAAATGTTTAATAGTGTACTTACCTCTTGGGAAGTGCTCAATAAATAACACTTCAAACAATAACTTATTAAATAAAATGAGCTCAACAGGCAAAGGAAGATAAAATAATCAGGAAAAAAATAACTTGAATAACTGCAAGATATGGTAGCTATTCTAGGAAATTTTTTTTAAAGATAAAGAAAATCCTCAAGGAAGTGACATACAATATACAATCACTAGTTGAGTTCACAATGTTTTTTCCAAGTTAATCTAAATTACAAATCAAAATTTGTTCAAGAGAAAAGAGATTTGTGTTGCATGTATTAGACAGGGATGTGATTTCAGGAAGCAGTTATTTTGTAGGGAGATTGATCTTTTTAAACAATTGTCATCATCGGCCTCCTTGACTCTAATCTTTCCAACCCCTAATTTATCACTTCCACACTAAAATGAAATCAACCTTTGCATTGTCAAATTGTTTCACAGTGCTTTCTAGAACTATCATCAGTTCCCTATTATTGACCATATACAATTAAACAATTGTATCATTCATCCAAGGCCCCTCAAAACGTGAAATCAATATGTGATTCCAGTCTTGTTTAAGAACATTGTTTGCCATAGACCATGATCACCAGAAGTCCAGGGGTTAATTGGCATTCTCTGATTTTCAAGTTTGAGTTTTATAATCCAAGATGTTTCTTACTCAAAACAGCTTCTTTACTGATTCGCCATGGCACAATCAGGTCCTGCCTAGAGACACCGCAGGTTTAACTGCAGGCGGTCAAGTCGCCCTCAGAGCTTGCTTCACCATCTCCTCCTTGCTTTTTGGGTCCACTCTCTCTGCCACCCTCAGACCCTCAGAGCCTGGACTGGCTCCAGTAGTCCTTTGAAAGTAAAAGAGAAATTCATACAAATTGTGTATCTTAAATATGCCAAGCACTGATCTAGGGACTTTTGTAAATGACAATGTTTTCAAAATTAGAATAAGTCCCTGAGTGAGGAATTATTACCTTAATCTTGGCAGGTGAGAAAACTGAGGTGCAGAAAGGTCAAATTCATAGTGTTGTCGATTACTATTCAGTGATAGAGATGAAATGGATATTTAAAGTAGTTTTACTCTTAAAAAGATCTTAGCACGTTTGATCTGCTCACTCAGATACCATACATTCAAAAAGTATCTTTTGAGGTCCTAAAAAATGGACAAATACTTTTTGTCCATATTGAGAATCTCCAAGAGAAGTAAGTGGAGGAAACCAGATACTGAAGTGTAAAGTATTCTAGGATGACCTGGTGGAGATATTCAGAGAGTTATTGTCACAAAGAGCAAGAGACTGATGTCAAGTCATTGTTCCCAATGGCTCCCCACTTTGCAAAGCCTCATGAGGTCTCACACTCTCAATTACTAGGTCTCCTCTTCTCCTCCACAGAATGGATGAGCAGTAAGAGTCCTTGCCTTTCAAACGCAGGTTCAAAAGGTGGCCTGTTTTTATACTTAATGCTCAGTTGGAGCCACATCCTATGCATTTACTCCATGTCTCTCCAGATATTAGATTTGCATGTGTAAATGTGTATTCTTTTGATAAAATCATAACTGAGGATTCTTCTTTCACAGAAATATAGGCCACTTTTATAATGTTTAATGCAACACATCAGGAATTTAATCTGTGTCCTTCACAGAGCATGTTAAAATACAACCAAATTATAATGTCCTTGGAACACAATGCATTGGATTTCAAGATAAAGCAGATTATTATAAATATTAATATTTTCAAATTGATAGAATGAAATATTAAACTATTTCAAACAAGAATTTTGATGTGTAAATTAAATTTTTGTTAGTATTTCCAGCATTGTAGAATCGAGGAGCTGGGTGACAGGGTGATTAAAGGTTACAGTTTATCTCATCAAGTTGCTGATAGATTAAATTTTAGTCTTTTCTGAGGAATTATGTAGAGAGAATATTTCTCCAAGTAAAACACGAGAAGCCAATGATCAACTAAAATGGATGACATTTGTTTATAAGTTCCCCTATTTTTCATGTTTTAGAACAGAATTCCCTCTATCTTTGATTGCTCAATACTGAAGGAAACTTCGTAGTTGTTTATGATTTTGAAAAAACAATGGAGTTGACTGGGCGTGGTGGCTCACGCTTGTAATCCCAGCACTTTGGGAGGCTGAGGCGGGTGGATCACGAGGTCAGGAGATCAAGACCATCCTGGCTAACATGGTGAAACCCTGTCTCTACTAAAAATACCAAAAATTAGCCGGGCATGGTGGCG
>NW_012101732.1:31420-32473 GCF_000951045.1 Mandrillus leucophaeus
AAAGAGTAGTTTGATTCTTCAGCCCCTGGGTTGCAGTCTAGCAATTTTCAGCTGTACCACTCTGCAATCTATGCCTGTGTTACAAACAAAAATATAATCCTCCAGGTTTAGAGGAGAAATATGGGTGATCTCCTTTGGTAAAGAAAAGCCATAGATTTAAATTCAACATAAACCCAAGGTTCTTAAATCATACAATCATTGCCATTGGGCAGGTCCCTAACCCTAATGATGATATTGACTTGAGGATGTCTAGTGGGAGAGAATTATGAATATTATCAAGATAAGGAGAATCACTCTCACCCTCCTGGCCTCTGGTAGCATGATCCCTGATACCCACTGCCTACTCATAAAAAAGGGGGAAAATAAAAAAACCCTGGTTACAGGAGGAAAAATATTAAATAAAATCTATGTGTATCACACACACATATATAGCACATATTAACATAATTATATATATGATTATACATACATATAATATAAATATATACATAATTATAAACAACGTATATTATATATCATAATACATAATATATACTTTATATATTATATATTTATATGTTATGCAAACACATGGGTGAAGGGTCTAATATATATATTATAATATATATTACATTAATCCAAATTGTCTGAGTAAATGAGATAACATATCGGACAACACTTGTAAACTATAGAGTATTAGGTAAATGTTACTAGATTTGCAAAACTATCTTTGATGTTACTAAATATATGTATATATGTGTTCATGAGTATATATGTGTGCATACACGTGTATATGCACATGAATACATATGTGCACATGCATATATATGCACATGTGTATGCACATATATCTATATATGCCCAGCTATGTGTATGTCTATTTTTTTGTGTAAATGTGTGTATGTGTATGTATTATGTATATAATGTATAATACATTATATTATATATAATATATAATACCCTTTACTCATGTGTTTTTATAATATATAGGTGTGTGTATACATATTATGTGTATATATATTTCACCATATATATGTATTTTGTGTGTGTGTGTGTGTGTGTGTGTGTGTGTGT
>NW_012101732.1:33850-42012 GCF_000951045.1 Mandrillus leucophaeus
AAAAAAAAAAAAAAAAAAAATGGAGTTTGTAGTTTATTATAATTACCATAGCTTCCAACTCAAAATGTGACTTCAAGTATGCATATGACTGAATAATTCAAGTGGGAACAGTGGCACCCTCTATATAAATGTCCTGAAAAACACAGGGTACATCCTATGCTGTTGTACCATGCCAAGTGTAAAGAAATTAGAGGGAGAAGAACCCACAGGGTTACAATATTAATATCCTGGCTCTGCCACTCACATGCTGTGTTAACCTTGGACAAATCAGTTTTACATAAAAGAAGACAAAGAGACTTTCTAATGTAATTCACGAGATTGTTGTAAGAATCTGGTAAGACACAGAGAAGATTGCATCAACCAAAACATAAAATCTAGCAGGATATAAAATATCAGACATTCCTTATGGAAAGAGTATTTACAAATCAAAGTAACCATGGAATTCTAAACAAGATATTTTTAAAAACGTGTTTCCTTATAGTAAGTTTTATATTTTATCACCAGAAGAGTAATAGCCTGTTTCATTTAGTTTGTCTATTTAAAATTCAGTCCTTTTTCCAAAGTCAGTCCACTTTTACAAAAATGCATTTGAGTTGGTTTTAATTAAAAATAGGTTTTGTATTTGTCTGTCTCTGCACTGAATGAATAATTATTTTTAATTAAAAATCAAGAAATGCAATGTACTTTAAACTTTGTTGTCTTTTCCAAATTTGGCTAGTATGTTGATTCTTAATTAATTCAGATAATTTTAGCAGACTCTAAACAACTTATTAAAACAAATAATTATTTTTTGTGTTTGTTTTGTATCAGGCCAGCCTTTATTTTAGATGCTACAAAAGGCTCATTGTTGAATACCACTTTTTGAATATCAACTTTTTCTGTGTGATTTTTTTTCCCACAGAAACCTCAGTGCTGATTTTGACTCAATATTTCTCATTTTCTCAAAAT
The DNA here is from genome assembly GCF_000951045.1 of Mandrillus leucophaeus. NCBI lineage: Eukaryota > Metazoa > Chordata > Mammalia > Primates > Cercopithecidae > Mandrillus > Mandrillus leucophaeus. The sequence continues at coordinate 34,799 of NW_012101732.1, forward strand.
AATGCATGAGATTAAAAATAAAAGCATATTACATTAAAAAAGAAAAGAAAGGAAATGCACAGAATACTGATTGCCAGAAGCAAGGATAATTAAATGCATGTATGTAACTATATTTTATATCTGCATAGAAATAATCTGTAACACTAGAGGAAGATAGGTAAACACTTTCTTCAGTCTCTTACCATAACCTAAAGTCATAGGATTCATATCACAGTAAACAGAGGAGTTTCTTGTTTCTCAGGTTCTGCCACTAACAGATACCTCATGCTCTTCATTAATCTACAGAATTTCTCTCTCATTAAATGAGGACTTTACAATAAAGACCTAAAGCATAGGAATAGGACTATATAGATTGGTGATGCTGCATTGCTTCTCTAGGGGGGAGGATCCCCAAAGGAAAAACATAGCAGATGAAGACCAGGCAAGAATAACTGTACATCTAGGTATATTCCCATTGACTAATATTGAAAAGAAATGAGAGAGTGAAGTTGGAAGTGCATGTCATGTTAAGCAGTGCAACCCTGGACACAAGTTTGATATGCATGGAGTTCAAGCAAAAGACGAGGCTCAGTGTGCTCTTCTTCAGAGCCAAGTGAGGAATTCTCATCAGTACCCAATACCCATGACAGAGACTGAACACAGTACATTGGCTGAAGAATCTCCTCTGAACTTCTCCCTTTGTCATGACCAAAACATCAATAAATTCCATAGACACTATCTTCACAGTATGTGCTGAATCCCGCCTCCTACCAACCATTCTGAAGGGTAGCCACTGTCATCTTTTGCATTTGTCTCCAAATGCTTGTGCTAAACCTACTCCTGCCATCCACGATCTTTGTAAACCACTATGATCTTTCGGAATTCCAAGTTAATCGTGGCATACTTAAAATCCTACTTAAGACGCTCTCATGACTTACCATAGCAAATAGCATGATATTCAAATTTCTTACAGTATTTGCCTGCAATGCCTTTCAGGACCTGCTCTTGGCTCTGACTACGTGTCTCATCAATACCCTTATTACGTCTTCTTCTCTAGCCACACCGACCTTATCATTCACTCTTTAAAATATCAGCTCTTTTCTTCCTCAGAGCACTTGTTCCCAATGTTTTTGAGCTAGATACCTCTCTGTTACCTCCCAACATTTATTTAGGATCTCAGCTAAATTGCAGTTCATCAGAGGCCTCCCAAGTGCACACTATATAAAGTCCCTCATGCTCACCAAATCCACTGTTTTCTCCTGGAATGTGTAGGGGTGAGGATCTCATTATAATTGTGATAAGCATCTGATCAGAATTATTATTCTGATTTTATTACTTTGATTTATCGTTTGTCTTTCCCAAGATAAAATGAAGTGCATGAAAGTTTACAGCTATTACATACGCTGGATGGATTTTTCCACTTATCATTAAATAATAGACTTGTCTTAATACTTTCTGTATTCATTTATATTAGTATAATAATACAATTTTTATAGTTAATTTATTTAGCTTAATATTTATCTAGAATATTTCTTCATCTATTCAATCATCTTGTGAGGTTTTTGTTAATATCTATGTCAAATAAAATATAGCTAGATTTTTTAAAGCTTTTCTGAAAATTTCTAGTTTTAACAAGGGAATTTAATGTTTCTAGAGTTACTGAAATTAAATATATACTAGACTTTTTGCCTTATTATTTAATTTTAATGATCATTTTACTTATAATTTGTTAGTTTCAAGCTTTCTATAAGATTGCTGGAAATTTTTCTCTCTAAAATTCTGTAAGATGTATATATATATTTGCTTTAAATGCTGTGCACAAATGTTAGCTGAACAGCTTTATTTGACTGTAATTCACATACCATACACATTACCCTTTCAGAGTGTGTAATTCAATGGCTCTTAGTATATTTCCAGAGTTGTGTTTACATTTTCATTATTCCAAAAAGCAACCCCATATTCCTTAACCATCACACCCTTATACGACTCTACCCCACACCCCCAGCCTTGGACAACCACTAATCTTTTCATCTCTATGTTCTGCTGTTCTGCACATTTCATATAAATGGAATCAAATGATATTTGATTCGTTTATCACTTCTTTCACTTAACTAATTTTAACTGTTTAACACGCAGGCAAGTACAAACATGAGAATGTAGTAATCCCTGTCTATGTTAACTAGTGTTTAATTATAATACTATATCCCAGCAGCTAAGACGTGGGCTCAAAGCCAGAATTTTAGGATTGAATTTTGTACCCTTCTACTTGCTTACATGCTTTCTTTAGGTAATGGCTTAAGCTTGGTTTTCTTTTTAAAAATATGCATATGATACAAAGATAATGATAGTAATCTTATAACCATTGTGTGGTTATAAGAATGAAAATAGTTCATACATGTTACCGCAATGCCAAAGAGTAAACACTCAATAAATGTTAATTTCTCTAGAACTAACGGAATAAAAGAAACAAAAAGTATCTACTACCACCACCGCCAGACCCATATCACTATAAGCAATATTTATTTGGATATCTGAATGCATATGGAAATTGATTGGCTCAGCATTGCTTTGAGATCCCATTTTCTTTGCCTGTGTTCAATTTTCTCCTTGTTTATGTTAATCTTCAGTGCTCTTATTACCTATAGACTCCTGTTTTTATTTTTCAGGTTTTAAGTATTCATTATTTCATCTTCAGGATTTGCCTTTACCACAATTTTTTTCTGGAATTCTTATTAGACATCTGCTGGACTTTCTATCTCCTAAGTATCTTTATTTTTGAGAGATATATATATGTGTGTATATATGTATATGTATATATATGTGTGGGTGTGTATACATATGTTCCAACTCTTTATTTTACTTTGGCCTCATTCTGGCTAATTTTTGCATTTTTTTTTTAGATCTGATTTCTAATTTAGTAAATCGCTCTTCAGCTGTGTCACTTACATTGTTCTAACTGTGCTTGTGTTCTTTGTCAAGGATCATATTTTAATTTTAGCATATATATTTAGTTCTCTAAATTATGTTTTTCTTAAGACTTAACTGCTCCATACTTTATGGTCGAAGTTGGCTTACTTCTTGAAAAATTTTAAATGTACTCATTTAAATTTATTTTTTGATTTTACCTCTAGTTCTTTTAATAAAAAAATTTATCTTGTTTTCTGACTTGCTAATTCTTCTTAATGATTATGTTAATAACTGATACATTATTCAACTAGTAATGGTGAGCTTAATTGAGGAGTGAGATTTACTGCTTTAAAACACAAAGATCACCCTAAAGAAGCATTGGAAATTTTCAGAGCAGAGGGATATAGGATATAATCCCCAAGAAAACTAACAGACAAAATGCCTCAGTCTGTGGATGAAAACACGCAATATAGGCTGGTGACATTTATTATAGGGAATATAGACACAAACAAAACTGGGAGTTTAATTAGTACACATATAAATAAAAATAAACTTTGTTAGCAAATAGAAATCTGACTTCAGTCTATTCAATAAAACCATTTGCTCATTTATTTTTATATTTATTTATTTATTGAGGTGGAGTCTTGCTCTGTTACCCAGACTGGCGTGCAGTGGCGTTATCTCAGCTCACTGCAACCTCCACCGCCAGGGTTAAAGCGATTCTCCTGCCTCAGCCTCCCTCCTGAGTAGCTGGGATTACAGGTGCCCACCACCACGCCCAGCTAATTTTTGTTATTTTTAGTAGAGACGGGGTTTCGCCATGTTGGCCAGACTGGTCTCAAACTCCTGACCTCAGGTTATCCGCCCGCCTCAATCTCCCAAAGTGCTGGGAATACAGGCATGAGCCACCACACTCAGCCCAATAAAACTAAATTCTGAAAGCATTCAGAATTTTGCATTTGTAAGGGAATGTTTCTGAGTTAATAAAATACTTTATGATTTCATATTGTCACTCAGGTATAAGATAACTAAAATATATTCTCAAATATGCAAAAGTGCATCATTTTTACTTTTAGTGTACTGATTTTGTGAAGAGGGAAAAAACAAAAACAAAATTCATTTTTCCAGTTCAAAAATAAAACAACATAAAGAAATTAGAAAAAGTAAATTGTAGGCACGATGTTGTATTATAGCTCTCCAGTACAGTTCAAGCTGCAAACCTGAAACTTTATACTAAAAGTTTTGTTAAAAATGTAGAGCTAGGCCTAAATATATATTTTTAAAATAAATCTGATTAGATGATAATTTTACTACCTGCACTTTTAAGGAATACTACAGGAAGTTCACCAAATATGTTAAATAAAACAATCCTAAAATAAGAATATAATTTATTCATTATACACTTAATTAATACCAAAGCTTAGAGAGATTAAGAAAAATATCTAAGACAGAGAGCTAATAAATAGGAAATCAAGAATTCACACTGTGTTATATGTGATCCAAACCCTGTGGTTGTAAATATAAAATTATTTATAAATACATTATTTGTATAAACATATTTGTACATGTTTAAGATGTTCCTATTATATTAAAATATCTATTTACATGTTAAGCCAAAAATAAGCAATTAAGAAAACAGAAAAGATTATAGTTTTCATTCTACATCCTACTTTGGAAGAATATGAAATGGTTCATATAAAGTGTGCTCTTTAAACAAATTGAACATAAAAGAAGTCAGTTAAGCATTTTTCATGTGTTAAAGATATAAAACAAGTATCCATTAAAGTAAGTGTTAAAACACAAAAGGTACAGATCTAAATGATCAAATATGCATTGTAACAATAAATGTGAATGAATTATATCATTTCATTAAAATAAGAAGATATTTAGATGTAGCTTATCAACTATTTTCCAATTGTATTATGTGTATTAAATATATGATTAAATATATGGTCAAATGCAACAAAAATCATAAAGCCATACATGTTACCATTTGAGTGAATCTAATCTACTTTATTTTGCTTTGAAATCAACTTTGTAATTGTTCTTATCCTTATATAATTTTGTTCATGGTTTTATATTTGTTGAGTCATAGTGACGATAAACTTCATGATTTCACAAGAAGCCAGAGTTAGCCTTTAAAATAAGAGGAAGATCATGCCATCCCTTCGCTAAAATCCTGGAGTGATTTTTCATTTCCTTTGTTTTTAAAAAGTGTCAAAATGGTTTCAAAGCATCCAAGGCCATACATCATCAGGCTTTCTGATGCCTCTCAACCTGACACCCATTTCTCCTTCCCTGGTTTACTTTGCTCCAGCAGAACACCATTTTTGTTGTCTCAGCATCTTTTCCCCTGCCAATCACAAAGGTGGCTGGCATGTTCTTCCCCTGAGCTCCTGGTTGCTTACTTCCTCACCCGTTTCTCATCTTTACTCATGGGTTGCCTCCACAGTGAGACATTCCCTAGCCTTTCCATTTAAAATCTCCCCTTCTCTTGCTTGCATTCGTTTTCACCTTAGTTCTAATGTATAACATATATATCATTTGTAAGTTATGTTTAGTATCTGTTTTTTACCACTCGTATATAAAATCCAGAAGTGCAAAAATTGTTGACTTTTTTTTTTCATTGACATATACTCCACACCTAGAAGAGAGTCTGGCACGCAATTGGTAACCCATAAATATTTTTAAAAGAATGGAAAGAAAGATAGATGCATTGGTGGATGAATGGCTTTCTACTCTGAAAACTCAATTATGAAAATATCTAAATGGTTACCTTTTGTGTTTCAATCATAGTCTAAAAATTGATGATACAGACACAATACAAAACAAACTTAAAAAATAATAAGGGTGTATTAGTCCAATTTCACACTGTTGATAAGGATATACCTGACAGTGGGCAATTTGCACAAAAGGGTTTATTGGACTCACAGTTCCATGTGGCTGGGGACGTCTCACAATCATGGTAGAAGGTGAGGAGGAGCAAGTCACATTTTACATGGGCAGTGACAGGCATAGAGAGAGAGAGTTTGTGCAGAGGAACTCCTCTTTTTACAACCATCAGATCTAGTGAGACTCATTCACTGTCACAAGAAAAGCATGAGAAAGACCCGCCCCCATGATTCAATCACTTCCCACTGGGTCCCTCTCACAACATGTGGGAATCGTGGGAGTTAAATTCAAGAAGAGATTTGGATGGGGACACAGCAAAATCATATCAGAGGGGCAGACAGACAACTGAATCTGAAGGGGAGGTCTGTAGAGCAGAGAGCTAAGCATGTTGTTTGTACTTTTCCTTGAAGAGGTTCTTCACTTTCCTTGTTGGCTGCATTCCTATGTATGCTCTTTGTAGAAATTGTGATTGGGAGTTTACTCATGATTTGGTTCGCTGCTTGTCTGTTGTTGGTGTATAGGAATGTTCGTAATTTTTGTACATTGATTTTGTATCCTGAGACTTTGCTGAAGTTACTTATCAACTTAAGAAGTTTTGGGCTTAGACAATGGGGTTTTCTCTTGATATAGAATCATCCTTCTACAAAGACAATTAGACTTCTCCTCTTCCTATTTTAATATCTTTTATTTCTTTTCCTTGCTTGATTGCCCTGGCCAGAACTTCCAATATTATGTTGATTAGGAGTGGTGAGAGAGGGCATTGTTGCCTTGTGCTGGTTTTCAAGGGGAATGGTTCCAGCTTTTGACCATTCAGTATGATATTGGCTGTAGGTTTGTCATAAATGGCTCTTATTATTTGGAGGTATGTTCCTTCAATACTTAGTTTATTGAGAGTTTTTCCCATGAAGGAATGTTGAATTTTGTCAAAGGTCTTTTCTGCATCTATTGAGATAATCATGTGTTTTTTGTCTTTAGTTCTCTTTATGTGATGAATTAAGTTTAATTTGCATATGTTGAACCAGCCTTGCATGCTGGAGATGAAGCCAACTTGATCATTATGGATAAGATTTTTCATGTGCTGCTGGATTCTGTTTGCCAGTATTTCATTGAGGATTTTTGCACTGATGTTCATCAGAGATACTGTAGTTTTTTTTTTTTTTTTTTTTTTTTTGGTTGTTTCTCTACCCAGGTTTTGGTATCAGGATAATGCTGGCCTCGTAAGATAAGTTAGGGAGAAGCCCCTCCTTTTCAATTGCTTAGAATAGTTTCAGAAGAAATGGTACAAGCTCCTCTTTACACCCCTGGTAGAATTCAGCTGTAAATCTGTCTAGTTCTGGGCTTTTCTTCTTTGGTAGGCTATTTATTACTGCCTCAATTTCAGAACTGATTATTGGTCTATTCAGGGATTCAACTTCTTCTCAGTTCAGTATTGGGAG
>NW_012101732.1:42538-44510 GCF_000951045.1 Mandrillus leucophaeus
AAACAATAAAACTATTTTAAAATTCATTGGGATCAAAAAAAAAGCCCATATAGCAAAGACAAATCTAAGCAAAAAGAACAAAGCTGGAAGCATCATCCTACCCAATTTCAAATTATACTACAAGGCTACAGTATCCAAAACAGCATGGTACTGGTACAGAAACAGACACATAGACCAACAGAACAGAATACAGGACTCAGAAATAAGATCACACATCTACAACCATCTGATCTTCGACAAACTGGACAAAAACAAGCAACGGGGAAAATATTCTCTATTTAATAAATGGCACTGGGATAACTGGCTAGCCATATGCAGAAAGTCAAAACTGTACCCCTTCCATACACGTTATACAAAAATTGACTCAAGATGAATTAAGGACTTAAATGTAAAACCCAAAACTATAAAAACCCTAGAAGAAAATCTAGGCAATATGATTCAGGAAGTAGACATGGGTAAAGATTTCATGACAAAAAAATCAAAAGCAATTGCAACAAAAGCAAAAAATGACAAATGGAATCTAATTAAACTATCAAGCCTCTGCACAGAAAAATAAACTATCATCTGAGCGAACAGACAACCTACAGAATGGGAGAAAATTTCTGTGATCTATTTATCTGACAAAGGTTTAACAGCCAGAATAAAAAAAACATTAAATTCATAACAAAAACAAACAACCCCATTACAAAGTGGGCAAAGAACACGAACAGACATTTCTCAAAAGAAGACATTTATGCAGCCCACAAACATATGAAATAAAGCTCAACATCACTGATCATTAGAGAAACGCAAATCAAAACCAAAATGAGATACCATTTCATGCCAGTCAGAATGGTGATTATTAAAAGGCCAAGGAACAAAAGATGCTGGTGATGTTGTGGAGAAACAGGAATGCTTTTACACTTTTGGTGGGAATGCAAATTAGTTCAATTATTGTAGAAGACAGTGTGGCAACTCCTCAAAGACCTAGAACCAGAAATTCCATTTGATGCAGCAATCCCATTATTGGGTACACGCCCAAAGTAATAGAAATCATTCTATTATAAAGATACATGCACAACTGTGTTCACTGCAGCACTATTCACAATAGCAAAGACATGGAATCACCCCAAATGCCCATCAGTGATAGACTGGATAAAGAAAATGTGGTACATACACACAATGGAATACTATGCAGCCATAAAAAGGAATGAGATCATGTGATTTTCAGGGACATGGATGGAGCTGAAAGCCATTATCCTTGGCAAACAAACACAGACACAGAAAACCAAACACCGCATGTTTTCACTTATAAGTGGCAGCTGAAAAATGAGTACTCATGGACACAGGGAGGTGAACAACACACACTGGGGCCTGTCAAGGGGGTGGTGTGGAGGGAGAGAGAGCATCAGAAAAGGTAGTGAAAGGCTGTTGGGCTTGATAGCTAGGTGTTTGGTTAATAGGCGCAACAAACCACCATAGTACATGTTTACCTATATAACAAACCTGCACATTCTGCACATGTACCCCAGAATTTAAAATAAAAAAATGAGGTGTCTATATATGTCAGAGGGTGTTATAGTTTAGAAATTCATGAGTGTGCAGCAAGGTTTTCTTCTACTATATTGCATTAATCAAAAAAAGTCTCAGTTTTTGCTTCCATTTGATTACTCATAGACATAGACAGCTGCAAGAAATGTGTTAACTCTAATGACACGATTCTAAGAAATACTTTTTGTTTTTGTCTATTTGGTTGGTTCATTTGTTGACAAGATGTCACCTGAAGGACACCTCCAGCATTATAGATGATGGCAGTGACATGCCCAAGGTCAGACAGAGGATAAGCTCTAAAATGAGATTTAAAATTAAATTTTTTGGTCTTTAGGTTTCTTGCTGGGGACAGACAAAAGAGAGATGCACAAGTGATCTTAAGTAATAATTTATAGCTTTTAGACTAATTGAAAATAAAAATAAAAATAAAATAGCCTGATAG
>NW_012101732.1:44560-48897 GCF_000951045.1 Mandrillus leucophaeus
ATCAAAAAAAGTCTCAGTTTTTGCTTCCATTTGATTACTCATAGACATAGACAGCTGCAAGAAATGTGTTAACTCTAATGACACGATTCTAAGAAATACTTTTTGTTTTTGTCTATTTGGTTGGTTCATTTGTTGACAAGATGTCACCTGAAGGACACCTCCAGCATTATAGATGATGGCAGTGACATGCCCAAGGTCAGACAGAGGATAAGCTCTAACATGAGATTTAAAATTAAATTTTTTGGTCTTTAGGTTTCTTGCTGGGGACAGACAAAAGAGAGATGCACAAGTGATCTTAAGTAATAATTTATAGCTTTTAGACTAATTGAAAATAAAAATAAAAATAAAATAGCCTGATAGTAGGAATCGTATTTTATTATTTGGTTTTCTAACATTCATCATCAAATTTAATTTAAATTATAATATGGCATTATTTAGTGAAAATACATGAAAATTATAGAAAATTAGCATAGAAAAAATATGGAATATGAAGTAGTACAAAGGCTTTCAACTCAATTCTCTTGTGAAGTCTCTAAATATTTTGGTGGATCTTTATTTCTAGGACATATTTTCTTGTGTTTAGGAAAAATTCATATGTCACCATAATCATGCCAGTTTTTTTTTCTATTTTGAATTTAATTCTTTAATGTTTCAATCTGGAGCCTCCAAATCTGTTGTCAACAGGTTTCCTAATACAGTGTCAGCAAAGATATTTCAGTGATGCTTCAAACTGCCTTAAATTCAGAATTGCAAGAATGTTTCTCCTGAGAATACTTGAGTTGTAGATAAAAATGATGACACTAGTAATAACAACGCTTCCTTTTATTGAAATATTACTGTGTGTCAAAAACTGTCCTAATAAGAATTTATGTTTCTATTTATCCTTCAAAACAGTTTTTTCAAGAAAAGCATCATTCCTATTTTGAAGATCAAAATATACTGGTTCAGGTAAAGTAGTAGTTTACATAACCAAACCGTAATAGATTGAGATTAGAATTAAGAACACTGGAGAGCAAAGTTCAATGTTACCACTACTACCACTACTACTAAAAATAATGCTGCTAATAATAATAATAATAAAAAATCAAAGAAAATGGAGAATAGGTAGGGAAGGTAGAGATAAAATAAGAAAGACGTGAGAGTGCAGAAAACAAAAGGGAAGGAAACCTCACTCAAAAGACTTTTCCACTTATTTAGTCTTGTGTTTTTGTGAAATTGACAAAGCAAGAATCAGTGGTGGTTAGGCACTATTGGGCAGTACCACTGGTGGGTGAATGGGGTGTAAAAGTATAAAACAACACATTGAAGGCAGTTGTGAAGCTTATTCACGGATGCAGAAGGTTGCTGATGCCAGACCCATTGTAAGTAAGTGGGAGTAGATGTGCTGAATGTGTGCAGAGCTTAAACCATCTTATTCCATGAACTACAATGATGATATGCCACACTTATTATTAACCACTCCAAGAGCATATCAAGTGGTTGAGTCAGCATTGATTGCACGTGTCAGTGTGGATGGCAAGAGTCGAGAGGACTCTTTAGTATACACTTATTGATGACCATGTTTGTTGAAATAGATAGATAACAGACTGTGAGCAGTGCATACTAAATGCAACATTTATATATCAGACACTGAACTTTTCACAATGTCTCCATACTGTGCTACTTTCTAGCAAACAATAATCTCTCCAACACACACACACACACACACACACACACACACACACACAATCTCCTTCACTCATCTCAAACTATCTTACATATGAAAGGGACAAATGAATACACATGAGTGCATGGAGAAAACTTGCTATCAAGTTTCCGGAAGATGGCCATGTCATTCAGCACAGAAAGCTTTAAAGTTCTCAGGAAATAGCTTTTGAGAAAAATTGTCACTGCCTTTGCAATCTTGGGATTGGGCTGCACAGACAAGTCAGCTGCAAGGAAATAGAAAGAAATATAAAAGCTGTGAGTTAAGAACTGCTGCCATCAGTCATTTAATCACGTCTGGACCGCTGGCTTTGCAGTAAGGCTTGAAGTAAGCTTGTGAAGGATACAGGTTTGATTCAGAATGGATAGATGTCTCTCCTATAGCCTTGGTCAAAGGACAGTGGGCTGGGAAACAGAAGTGGTTATTAGGAGGCCTGACTTCAACTTCACCACAAACCAACTCTCTGACCTTGGACTTGTCAGTTGATGCAAATTCCTACTCTTTCATGTGGAAACAACATAGAAGAAAACTAACATCATAGAGCTTAAAAATAGTGACAATGTTTAGGACTTACTGCCCTCACTTTGTACAAGAAAGACACGTAGATAATAAAGGCTACAAATATTGTAGAGTACCCTCCCCATTGGCACAGGAGTTATATCAAAGTGTTTATATACTTTTGCATTTGATCTTCAAAATATAATAAAATATATATACATACATACATATATACATATCTATGATAATGTATATGTATGTGTATATATACATTATATATACATATCTACCATACATATATACATATGTACATACATATAAATGTCTATGATACTTAACTTATATATGTATGTATGTATATACCTACAATTGACATGTACATATATATGTATGTGTATATACGTGTGTGTGTTTGTGTATGTTTACTTTCTTACCTGTATCTTACAGATAAGGGACCAGAGCCTCAGGTCGTTTAAGAACAAGTCTGCCTGCCTGGAGAGTACATTGTACCTACCAGGATTCCAAATAGGCCTCATAGACTCCAAAAGCCCAAAGTATTCTGTATATTGCGTACTTGAGAGACACAGTGTCAGGTGTTGGTGTGCAGGCAGCAATGCTTTGGCAGAGCTGTCCCAGCCTTCAAAATGGTGAAAAGTATGGAGAAGTAAGGAACCCTGAAGCCAGTGCTGCACTAAATGTCCTTGTTTTGAACCTAGTTTTCATTCATTAGTAGTCATTTTAAATATAATTCATAGAGCCTCTTTGATACTAACTCCTCATATGAAAAAAAAATAGAGTACAAGAACTTTTATATTGTTGTAAGAATCCTACATGCAAACAAATGAAAGTGTTTTACAAAATTGAAAAATGTAATATGCAAATAGCAATTATTTTTAGTATAAGAAATAAACATCGTCATAATAATAAATCAGTTTTTGCTTACACTTCTGTTGTATTAATGATTGTTATATTTCTATTATTAAGTATGGGTTTTATTATTTCCCAGAGAACAGGGAGAATTACAATTATAATTTTTTAAATTTAGATGTTGACATTGGCCCAGTAAACAACATATGCTAGTAAATATGTATTGAAAGTATGACATTCATACATACATAAAAGGTTAACACATTACTTTTAAGAAATCCTCAAAAGGTTTCATGGGAAGAGATCAACATTCAATTATAGGTAGAAGATCAGCAAGCAGAGAAGGTCTGGTAACAGCCAGGTCACTTTGGCTTCCAAGGAAATTGTGCTTTTCACCTACACAGGGGTTATTTGTTATTCTTGTCTTGGCTTTGAGATCACTGGAACCATTCCACATGCCTGAGTATGTTGATCTGGATTACACTAGATTTGTAAGCTACAGCAGGAGCTTTTCAATAGCAGGGAAATCATGAGAGGGCAGTTTCCCGCTGGGTGCAAAAGGAGACAGGTGTAGCCTGAACTCTCTGGCCAAGCTGATACAAGGCCTGCATCAAAATGAATAAAGCCAGGAAAAATTCACAGAGAGAAGGACACGTGTTCATTCTTGGGTATTTTGCAAAGTCAAAAGGCTTCTGGAATCTTATTCTAATCAAAGCTTCTCCCTGCACTGTGACATGATTTTTTTTTTTTCAATCTTTGAATCGCCCTCATTATTTCAGACACTTTTTTATTTATGTACTTATCAGTCCAACTTCTATTTATTTATGCACTGATTCATTCATTTATCAAGTTTTGAGCTTGCTTCATTAAGCACTGAAAATAAAGAGAAGGGAAACAAGCACAAAAACAAAAATTGAAAAAGCATGTAACTCTTATCCAAGCCCCTAAGGGCTTGCCGTCTCTGTTTTCAATAAGGGCTTTATATATATTGTCAAATTTAATTCTCATAACAAATCTGGGTAGATTAAGTTTCTGAATTCAGAGTGGGATTTCCCAAATCAGGCAAATTTGAAATCTAATGATGTTCTTACAAGACACACTGGTCTTCATCTGGTGTTGAAGGTATTAAGATGACTCTGCTTCCATTGCAATCTCTATGGTTTATTCTCAGTCCTCTTCTATCATGGCTCACAGCTGCCCATCTCAATCTTCCTGTTGTAGGCAATAGAACAACTGCAGGAGCTATGTAAATACTAGCTCATTTGGA
>NW_012101732.1:48947-50119 GCF_000951045.1 Mandrillus leucophaeus
CTAAGAAAATGCTTAATGCCTATAAACACCTATGTTAATGAAGAAGAAATATCTCAAATCAATAACTTAAGTTTATGCCTTAAGAAACTAGAACAAGAAGTGCACACTAAACCCCTGTCTCTTATACACATCTAGATGTGTATAAGAGACAGCAGTTTTGTTGGTTTATTCTCAGTCCTCTTCTATCATGGCTCACAGCTGCCCATCTCAATCTTCCTGTTGTAGGCAATAGAACAACTGCAGGAGCTATGTAAATACTAGCTCATTTGGAGAAGCCTTAACCAACTTATGTCATTCCTCCTAGATGTCTGGAGGCCCATGCTACTTCCTTCAATCAATCAATATTTATAGATGCCAACGATATGCTGGACATAGCTACACCCTGGGGTGATGAAAAGAAATAAATACAATCACTAGAGTTTATGTATTTATTTGGCTTATCCTGGGACTATCATTTTGGTATTATCTTCTTACTGAACCATGGTTGTCATATAGACAGTTATGCTTAATCAAAATATGAAGGGTTGTGTGACTGTGGAGAAGACATGAGTAATTTTTTTTCACTTTAAGTCACGTATAGTCACAGAATCAGAGAGCTACATGACATTTTAGAATCAAGTTGGTTTAACGGCACCTAGTTTGGGTTCCCAGATTTTCAGGGATCATAAATATTAAAAAGCATATTTTGTATTATTTAAGATAGTTTTTAAAACAATGACTAAAATACTGATGACAACAGTGAAAATAAATGTTTTCATTTTGCCTGGCACTATTATGTGCTCTTTCCTTCTTTTTCTCATTTAATATTGTCTTAGTGCATTCTCACATTGCTAATAAAGACATACCCAAGACTGGCTAATGTGTAAAGGAAAGAAGATTAATTGACTTACAGTTCAGCATGGCTGGGGAGGCCTCAGGAAACTTACAATTATGGTAGAATGGGAAGCAAGCATGTCCTTCTTCACATGGCAGCAGGAAGGAGAAGTGCAGAACAAAGAGGAAAAAAATCCCTTATAAAACCATCAGGGACTGGGCGTGGTGGCTCAAGCCTATAATCCCAGCACTTTGGGAGGCCCAGATGGGTGAATCACGAGGTCAGGAGATCGAGACCATCCTGGCTAACATGGTGAAACCCCGTCTCTACTAAAAAATACAAAAAACTAGCCGGGCGA
>NW_012101732.1:53769-54572 GCF_000951045.1 Mandrillus leucophaeus
AAGCCCAAATGGAAAGACATAATAAAGATTAGAGTGAAAAATAAATAAAAAACAATTTCCTTCCTGTTGAAGGAAATTAAAGAAGTCATAAATTCATGAAAATACATTTTATATTCTTATGTTCATAGATATGAAGATATAACATAGTTAAGATGGCAACTCTCCCTAAATTGAGCTACAGATCTAAAATAACCCTTATCAAGTACTAGATAGATTTTTTAGAAAAATCAAACAACCAAAAACAACTCACAATCTGGTCCCAAATCCATATATATTTTAGCATGGCCAAAATAGTCTTAAAAAAAAATGGAAGCATTTACAATTCTTGATTTCAAAAAGCTATTATAAAACTACTCTTATTGGTACAGTGTGGTATTGTCATTAAGTCTTATGGAAAGAATGGAATTGAGGGTCAAGAGATATACTCTTACATTGGTGGTCAGTTGATTTTCAGGAAGTGTGCCAATGGGAGAAGAATAATCTTTTCAGCAAATCATACTGGTACAATAGGATACCTATGGGCAAAATAATTATTCTGGACTCGTACTCCATGCTACATGTAACAGGAATTGTGATATGGACCAAAATGTATCATTGACATATTACATATTATTCATTATTGACATAAATGTAAAAGCAAAATCCCTAAGCAAGAATCATACCCCTAGAGTTCTACCTGATGTAAATGACGAGTTGATGGGTGCTGATGAGTTGATGGGTGCAGCACGCCAACATGGCACAGGTATACATATGTAAGAAACCTGCACGTTATCCACATGTACCCTAGAACTTAAAGTATAATA
>NW_012101732.1:57293-68913 GCF_000951045.1 Mandrillus leucophaeus
AAAAAAAAAAAAAAAAAAAAAAAAAAACCATCAGATCTCATGAGAACTAACTCACTATCACAACAACAGGAAGACATTTTCCTATCTTCTTCTGAGCCCTCCTAATTGTTCCAATCTCTTCCTGTTACCCAGTTCCAAAGTTGTTTCTATGTTTTTTAGCAGAACTATAACAACAGTGGCATGGGGGTAAGAGCCCCCGTGAGTTAATTACCTCCCACTAAGCCCCTCCAAAGACACATGGGGATTATGGGATCTATGATTCAAAATGAGATCTTGCTGAGGAAACAGCCAAACCATATCAAATCTTAACACCAAACTGATGAGGTAGGAACTGTTCAAACACTGAACATATGGCTGAGTAAACTGAGGTTCAGAATGACAAGGACATGCCAAAGTTCACAAAACTACAGAGTAGGAATTAAAAGCAAGATATTGGATGTTGGTGTTTATAATTTAACTTTTATGCTATATAATTTACCAAATGTGTTCTGAACAGGTAACTCAAAAATGTAATAATTTTGTTCTTGAAATGGAATTATATAAACACAGCATAGCAGATCACTTATTCATCCAGAGAATTTCTCACTGACAGGGCATATGACTTTAATGACATTCAGAGTATACTGTTCTTCTGTTTACCAAATGATTCTGGTGGTAGAAATTTGTGAAGAAATAATCACCTCCATTTTTGTTGAAGTTAGCAACTGAGGCCTAAAATAATTTACATAAACTACTTAAATGCTGATGGAAATCCAGAAAGCAACCTGTTTTTCAGATTCCTCTTCCACAGATTAACACGATAACTATAAAACAAAATTCAAATGTTGATTTGAAGGAGTCCTAATACAGTAGCCATTCTTTTACATGGATGAAGCTTCACATCTTTAATTATGAAAGGCTTCATGGAAGAAGCAGTTGAAATTGCTAAAAAAAAAAAAAAAAAAAAAAAAAGTGTTGTAACCTTTAACCATACGACGAGAAGAGGGCATTATCAGCCCAAGATAATGAAATAAAATGTGGGCTTGTGTGTATAACATGTTTGATCTCTCCTCATTCATAATTCAGTCTTCACACTTAGTTGAGTCATGGTAAACGCTTGTGCATTGCCCAGCTTCTCTAGATTCCTATCTAACACAGGATTTTTAAAATACTTTTGCTTTCTTGAGGCATTTAAAACTTCCCAATATGCTTCTGATGTATTATCAGGAAACAAGCAATGTCTCCATGTCAATTGATGGAAACGTTTTTCTTTATTCAAAGACGTAGATCCATTAGATCCAACTATCAGATTTTCTGAAGTCAAAGTGTCACAATACACATAAAAGTTTGTCCTTCAGGTTTCCACCCCGCCCCCCCACCCCCCCGCCGAGAAGGAAGACCATATATACTTATATGGGGCAATTTCATTTTTCAAAGTGAACTTTACACAAGTTTAGACTCATGTTTCTAACTATTCTGAATCTACCACCTGCTTAGGGTTAGATATTGTATTACATGTGTCATTTAATCCTAAAAAGTAAACAGATAGCAAAACATAACCAGAAATATATCAGTAGTAACAATACAAACAATAATAAAACATTGATATATAGTCATAATCCCCATTTTAGATGGAAAAGTGAAACCTCTTCAGTTAAGAAACTAGTATATTTTCTGAAATATGGGTAGTGATGGGACTTTTATTCTGAGCTGTGAATATTGTGTGAAAGTTGATTTTATAGCCAGCACTCTTCTCAGTAACAGCACTGCTTCAATATTTCATGTCAACAAATGGGAGTTACATTTCTTGAGAAAATTTTAGATGAGTTAAATTAAACAATGTATGAATTGAGGTCTCTGTGAACATCCAGAAAAAAGACTTCTTTATCCAAATACTCATTTCTCACACATTCATTTTTTTGGTCACAAATATTTCTCTAACGGCTACTTATCCCTGGTAATAGCAGACATTTTGAGATTTGAGAAATCAAAAGACAAAAGATTCACACAGATGACTGCAGGGCAGATTGGAAAAAGCATAGCTATGTAGAGAAAAAGAAATTCCAGATAAGAAAATAGCTGGGAACTCAATGGCAGTAGAGTGCGTGATGATGTGTTCAGCAGATGAAAAATCGCTCAATCCAGCTGAAGTTAGGGTCCAGTAAGGACTGGGGTCCACAAAGATGAGGGGTACAAAGTGGGATTAGAGAAGTATGCATCTGTAAAAGGTTGTAGATTTTCTAGTTTTTGAAAATAAATAAAACTTAAAAGCTGTTAGAACACTAAAAGTACTTTAAGCCTTGAGAGAGAGACAACAGCATCCTGAGTCACATATGGTTACAATTTCTGTTTCTCAGATGATAAACTTTCTTGTTTTTCTTTTTCTGTACAGCAACTACAGAGAATTAAACGTCAGGAACAAAAACCTCTTGCCTTCTTAGGTAATGAACCTTGTTAAAAATTAACTTCCTCAGATGACAGAAAAGCCATGACTATTACACCACCTATTAAAAATAGTAAATATACCCTTCCCCAAAAGGAAAACAAAAAATAGCTCATCAAATTTGTGTAATTATGCACCAATTTTGTATGAAAAAATGTTATTTTCTAAATGACGTTTTCCTAAAAATTTCTAAAAATTCTAAAAATTCTAAAAAGTTCTCTGTCCCTCACTATATAAATACATCCTTCACTGTCTTACTTCAAAATACTTACTCCATTCCTTTGGAGTTTATTTTTCTGGGTGGTCCGTCCTCAAACTTCACACTTGAATAAATTTTCTTTAAATTTGATTCAGACCCTCTTGATTATTTTGGGTTGACAAGTCTTAAGGCAGTATTTTTACTGGAAGAACTTTATATATTTTTAAATTTATTTTTAACATTTATAAATATATAATGTATTTATAAATAACATCTATATGTTTTAAAAATATATTAATATTTTTATACCATAATAAAATTATATTATAAATATCAAATATTTAATATATTTATAATAATCACTTATTTGATTAATTAAAAATATTACAATCAAATTACAAGCAATAATAATTTTACTTTAATAACAATTAAAATTAATATAATAAAATCAATATTATTATATTATTAACATTAATATTGGTAATAATATTAATGTGATAAGCAATAGGTCAAACAATCTTTATAATGAATGAAAATAAAGACATAGCATAACAAAGTGTATGGCATGCATCTAAGAAAATGCTTAATGCCTATAAACACCTATGTTAATGAAGAAGAAATATCTCAAATCAATAACTTAAGTTTATGCCTTAAGAAACTAGAACAGAAGACCTAACTAAGCTCATAAAGCCCAAATGGAAAGACATAATAAAGATTAGAGTGAAAAATAAATAAAAAACAATTTCCTTCCTGTTGAAGGAAATTAAAGAAGTCATAAATTCATGAAAATACATTTTATATTCTTATGTTCATAGATATGAAGATATAACATAGTTAAGATGGCAACTCTCCCTAAATTGAGCTACAGATCTAAAATAACCCTTATCAAGTACTAGATAGATTTTTTAGAAAAATCAAACAACCAAAAACAACTCACAATCTGGTCCCAAATCCATATATATTTTAGCATGGCCAAAATAGTCTTAAAAAAAAATGGAAGCATTTACAATTCTTGATTTCAAAAAGCTATTATAAAACTACTCTTATTGGTACAGTGTGGTATTGTCATTAAGTCTTATGGAAAGAATGGAATTGAGGGTCAAGAGATATACTCTTACATTGGTGGTCAGTTGATTTTCAGGAAGTGTGCCAATGGGAGAAGAATAATCTTTTCAGCAAATCATACTGGTACAATAGGATACCTATGGGCAAAATAATTATTCTGGACTCGTACTCCATGCTACATGTAACAGGAATTGTGATATGGACCAAAATGTATCATTGACATATTACATATTATTCATTATTGACATAAATGTAAAAGCAAAATCCCTAAGCAAGAATCATACCCCTAGAGTTCTACCTGATGTAAATGACGAGTTGATGGGTGCTGATGAGTTGATGGGTGCAGCACGCCAACATGGCACAGGTATACATATGTAAGAAACCTGCACGTTATCCACATGTACCCTAGAACTTAAAGTATAATAATAATAAAAAAAAGAGCAAAATCTATAAAACTCATAGAAAGAAATAGGAATAAATATCCATGATTTGGGGTTGAGCAATGTTTCCTGGATATGATACAAAAAGCAAGAACAATGAAGAAAAACATAAATAGGATTTTCACAAAAATTAGAAAAAAAAATTTATACTTCAAAGAAAATCATCAAGAAAGTGAAAATCAGCCACAGAATGGGGGAAGATATTTTCAAATCATACATCTGATAAGGCACTTGTATCCAGAATATAGAAAGAACACTTATAACTCAACAAACATATAGAAAATTTAATTTTCAAAGGCCAAATAACTTGAATAGATAATTCTTCAAAGAAGATATAAAAATTGTTCATAAATATATGCAAAGGTATTCAACATCATCATGGAAATCAAAATCACAATGAGGTACCACTTTGCATCTACTAGGATAAATAAAATTACAGAGAAATTATCATGTGTTGATGAAGGTATGGAAAAATTGGAACCCTTAAACACTCCTGGTGAGAATGTTAAATGTTACAGCCTCCCTGTAAACACTTTGTCAACTTTTCAAAATGTTACATCCAGAGTTACCATGTAAGTCAGCAGTTCCATTTCTAGGAATTTACCCAAGAAAATTGAAAACATGTATCTTCAGAAAGCCTCGTATACAAATATTGATAGCAGAATTACTCATAATAATAAAAAGATTAAAGCAACCCATATGTCCATCAACTGATAAATAGATAAACAAAATTTAGTATATCCATGCAATAGAATATTATTTAGCAATAAAATGGAATGAAGTACCGATATATACTACAAAATGAAAGAACCTTGAAAACATTATGCTTAGAGAATGAAGCCAACCACAAAAGGCCACATATTATATGACCCCATTTATATAAAGATTCCAGAATAAGCAAATACACAGGGAGAAAGTAGATTAGCAATGAGGGGGCAAGGAGGACGGAGTACAAGTATATGCCTTTATGAAGTGATACAAATTTTCTAAAATTACATAATGATGATGGTTGTACAACTCTGTAAATTTACTAAAAATTGCTGAATTATACACTTTTAAGGTGTAAATTGTGTGTTATGTCAATTATATCTCAATAAAAATGTGATTGTTTATTTAAAAAGTAAACAAACCTCATTTCAGGTTGCCTGACTTTGTACCCTTGCTCACTTTTTAGCTCTTGAGTTCCTCTCTAGTCTCTATGAGTTGGAGCTTCTTACATCTTTGGAGACCTCCAAAAGGACCAGATTCTGGATTGACATCTGATTTCCAAACCTAGCAGGATCTACTCACTCTAAATCTTCAGTGTGCCCAGGGCTGAAAGCAAGTAACACCTAAAAATGGCTCTGTTATGTGATGGCAGTTATATAGGAACATAAGGCAGGGAATCAGAGAGAGTCATTCAGTAAGCAACTTAGACATCTAGGCATTAGCTGAGTAGTGCTGGGCTGTATTTCTGCAGAAAATTACAAAATCACATTTTGCCTAAGAAAACAGAAGTTGCTGAGAATACAGTAAAACGCAATGAGTTTTATGACCATTTATCAAAGAACTTTCAGTTTGTGTTTTGAAGCAGGTAAAACAATAACAAATACTGGGGAAATAATGTTAATCTGTATTCAGAGCATTTTATTATAGAAATATAGGAGAAAAACAATACTGCAAGTCTTGTTAGATTTAGCCAAATTGTGCTTACAGTGACAGTTAATTTTGCAGTGTTATATTGGAAAACACTTTTAAAATGAGTGAGAGAAATTTTATTGCAGGGAGAAAATGATGCTCTTAGATTTTTAAGAAGACTGGTATTCTGAATGAGAAAAGTGAGAGAAATTTTCTCCAAACCAGTCTATGATTCTGGATATAATCTGATTTATTTCTTTGTCAAAAACACTGAGGAAGGAAGTAAAAATATTTCAATTTTATAAATGTGAATGACCTGAAATGGTGGATAATAAGCTTTCTGAGAATAATTCATTCATTTATTTCATTTAACAAACATTTACTGAGCTTTGGACCATGCATTATCCTAACCATTAGAGTTACACTAATGAGAAGATACTACAAACCCCACTTTTCTCCTTGAGCCACAACAACCCATTCTCCACTCTGTTGACAAGATGAACTTTAAGGGACATACTTTGTATCATATTTAAAACATAATCCGAATGTCTTACCCAGACCTGCAAAGTTAGACTTGTTGTTAAGGCTTTTGAATGGGAAGAAAATGTTCTCTTTGTAAGGAATGTTCTTTCCTTAGTTCCTCTATCATTTTCATCTCAGCTACTCCTCAAAGGGCTCACCTCACCATCTAATGTCAAGGGGTGCACCAGACACTCAATGTTACTAGGTTAGTGGAAAATTACAAGCGGTTTTTGCCATTAAAAGTAACATCAAAATCAAAATCACAAGGAGATACCACTTTGCATCTACTAAGATAGATAAAATTATAAAGAGAAACTATCATGTGTTGATAAGTATAAGGAAAAACGGAAACCTTGAAATACTCCTGGTGAGAATGTTAAATGTTGTAGCCTCCATGTAAACAGTCTGTCAGCTTTTCAAACTGTTACATCTAGAGTTACCATATGAGTCAGCAATTCCATTACTAGGAATTTATCCAAGAAAATTGAAAACATATGTCTTTACAAAGCCTCATATACAAATATTGATAGCAGCATTACTCATAATAATAAAAAGGTTGAAACAACCCATATGTCCATCAACTGATAAATGGATAAACAAAATTTGGTAAATTCTAATATATCACCATTCCCATAATTGTATTCTCTTTCTATAATTGCTCATTTTCTGAATTTATCAAGTTCATGTTTCGCTTTTTAGAACATGTTCAGTCCCAACAGTTGGTAAAATGCTGGCTCCAGGAGCTCAAACACCTCTTCTCTCTTCTTCACTGCTGAATCTTCTGTGCCACATTGGAGGTACTCAGTAAATGTTTGATGCATCAACTATTCTTGTCTTCGTTGTGGTTTATAGACTTCAGAGCAAATCAGTATCAATAAATGTAGGGAATGCTCTAAAGAAGTGGTAAAATACAAGCATATATAAAGGTGGGTGGGGAGTCCACTCTGGAGAATCAGAAAGTCTCCTGGTTAACTGAAAGCAAAGGAGATGGACATGAGCAGGGATGCAGGGCAGGGCTACAAACCTACAGTGGTGGGCAGGATGTTGAAGGCCTTACTCTTTGTAAAAAGCACTTGATAATTGTTAAATATAATTCACTTGCTTACGAGTTAATGAATTCACAAAAACTTGCATGTTACTTGGGGTAGCCATGTAACTCAGAAATGCTAATGTGGTGGTCTACAAGAGAGACAGAGACCCCAGCTCTCTATGAAATCTGTCTGGAGTTTTCTGCTAGTTAAATAACCATACTAAAGGTCAGTGAAATTTCTCCTAGTTGTTTCTCTGGACTTTGCCACTGTCTTGTTCTCTCCCACAAACCCATTTCATGGTCTATCTGTTTTTATGCCCCTGACTTTCTCTGTGTATTTCCGACCTTGCCTGAACTTTAGGAGTATCCAGCATTCAGCTTACTTGCTTTTGACATTCTATGCATGCAACAAAATATCACATGTACACCATAAATACGTACAAATATTATGCATCAATAAAAAGACAAAACACTAAAAAACTATTATTTTAATAATTACAATGTTGGAATAAAATGATCATCCATAAGGCTTCCTCTGTTATAGTAGTGGTGATAAAACAACTGACAACAGAGTGGAGAGGCTTCTGGAAAGTCTTCAACATTTTATAGCAACTTGCAGCTCTTTTTTTACCCACCGCTGAATCACAGGGTTAACCCAACATGTTCTACTTCTCAATTTCCCTTTGGGACCTTACTGAGTTTTCTCTCATCCATCCGTCTTTTCAACCAACTATTCATATTTCCATCCATCTATGCGTTGTTTGTTCATCAACCCACTCAAACATTTGTTGATTTTACTAATTCATTGTACACACACATTTTATGCATTTTATGAGCTGGATGTTTATCTAAGTTCAATAGAATCCTAAAGAAAATACACAAACTTCACCACAGATACTCACACTCACTTGGAAAGACAGATCGGCAAAAAAGGAAAACCAGCAATAATTCTGCCTCAGGAAAAATAACCCCAAATTTCTAGTGACATTGCTGTTCAAAGACTCTATGACACAGACATCTATGGCAAATTGGGGGAGAAAAAGAAAGAAAAAAAAAGAGAAGAAGCTGATGAAATAACCAAAGCAATGTAAAAGTGTGATCAAGCAACATACAAATGCTTGTCTATTATAGCCGACTTCACACCATATCCAGGATTGGCAGAAACCAAAGGACACAGGTTACAACTTGGACCACTTCCTACCAGCAAGTCAGTCATAAAGAGAGTTAGTTGCTCTAAATCTCAGTTTCCACCTATGTAAGATGGGAACAATAATCTCGACCTTAACGTATTGTTATGCTAATTAAATAAGAGAAAAAGGCATGTTAATTCTGTGACCCTATGCTGAAAATCCATGGATAGTCCATGCAGCATTCTAGAGCATGAATAGGATTCTCTCTTATTTGAATGTACAAGGCCCGACTTTGCCTGAAACTTACATTCTCTATTGTTATTTGATTTGACCTATGGCATGTTTATGAAAATGTGACATTATTGTGATTTTTTTAAAAAGGACAGATTCTATATTTCGACGCACATTGGTAATAGCACAAAAATCAAACACTGATAAAAGTCAATGGCTTTTTGTGGCTAATAATTCATATAATGTTAGATTACATTCAGATGTGCACACCTTTCCTTCTCAGATCTAATACTTCAATGTATTAATCGAGTTGAAGCTAGCCACGTGCAGGAAGCCTTGTATTCAATAATGCGCTTTGTATCTTACAAACTTGGTAATGCATGACCTGTCTCTGAAGGATGAAACACTTCAGTTCTTTCTTTAATAACTGGGGGATGACGCCTCCCAAATCCATTTCTGACAACTCAGGCATAGTTGATTAAATCACACATCTCTCCTCCCCCTTACTGTCCAAGAAATGCAGGATGCTCAAACTGAAGAGATGTTGATTAAGATGAAGTTGGACAATTAATTATGCACTATGATAACCTCTGACCTGTGCAAGTTCTTTCTATTTTAATCAGTTCAGACTCCAAATTAACAGATAATTACATTCTTGTGTTTTAATCAAGTCGTGGGCAGCGGGGAAAAGATGGTGAAGTACAAATCAAGAAAAGAATTCATGTTGAGATAATTTTTTTTTAAATGAAAGGTTTGAAAGGATAATTATTTCAATTATTTTACTTTCTTTTTTACCTAGAGCTCTCTTCAAACTGAATTTTTTGTGTAACAGCGCGGTCTCTGAGATACAATATGCACTTAGGTAAAAAACAAAAACCTACCAAATGTGTATCAGATAGCAGGAAGTATAGATCATGTATGCAACTGAATCAGTGAAAAAATGTAAAATACGCCAAATGCATACCTAAAAGAAGCCATCCTACTCTTTTGAAGCACATACAAAATTGAAAAAAACAAAAAGAGAGTCAGAATTACTTTAGAATGTTCTAATCAATAAATTAACATAAAATTGACGTACAGAAGAAAAGCCTGGCAGAAATATATGATTCCCAGTTTTATATTAAGAGTAAAACTAGCAAATTAATAGCAAAGTCAGGGGTGGAAGCTCACATAGACAATTTTCACTTAATTCATGGTGTATCTGCTTTATAGAGTAGTACGTACTCATTTCTAAAAATACAAATAATATATTTCATCAGAACACAAAAGTCTATATACTGTACAATCAAAGCTATGCAAAAAATACCTCATGGACAAGAAAATGATTGAATAAATGTCTGCAAAGTCCTTGTCTCTGAGTAGTGAGATTATAGATATTATTTTCTCCTTTTGTTTTTATATATCACTATAAGAATCTATGCTTCTCAGGGAACTCATTTTAAATAATACTTTTAGAAACAACGGATTTACTCTTTTTTCAAGGAAGACTGACATGTAAGCCTTTTGGCCAAAGTAGAAACTGTAGCATCATGAAAAGAAGCTTCATGTCACAGTCCTATCCTGATTGGTTTATTACCAGTGAAGTTTTGGAATTTTTTTTTTTTTTATTGAGAAGAAGTGTGAGTTCACTTTTCTGGCTGGGAAGGAGAGAATGCTGGAGTACAATGTTAGTGTCTGCCATAGACCGAGAAGGAATCCCAGTAGCCTCGTGTGTGTTTGCTAAACCTGACGGTGGTCAAGGGTAGTCATCTGAACTCACAAGTGCGAGTCTAGTTTCTCAACTAACTAGGGAGCTGGATAGTTTCAAAGTCCCCATTTCTCCTAGTTTATTAAGGTCCCAAGAGCATAAACCTGCTGAATTTTCTCTCCCTTCTTTAACACACCATATATAATCATCTTTCTCATAGTGTTTATCATTGACATTGCCTAGGAAACTGTTGGAAATGCAGAATCTCAGGTCTGAAACAAGGTATTTGATTCAGAATTGGCATTTTAATTAGATCCCCCAGGTGGTTTGAAAGAATACTAATGTTTGAGAAGCTCTGCTCTAGCCCAGCAGTTCGTCTTCTGTAAAAGAGATTCCTAGCATCAATCTTCTAGTGTGGTTTTCGGAGATAAATGAGATAATGCACATGAAAAACTTACCACAATGCCTGATACATAGTAAGCAGTAGATAACCACAGACATTATGTTACTATTGAATTTCTCTAATATTTTCTGATACTTTATATATAAGTATATTGAGATTCTACCCAAACCATAAAAGTTCATTGGTATTTGCATTCTAAACTCAGAAGTAAACAAACTCTGCCTCCTAAAACATTTATATCAACATCGAATTCCACATAGTGAACACTGATGAGCCCAAGATCTCAGAGAACTCAGACTCATTAAGCAAAGATGCAATCATGTTAGTTGATGAAGGAAGACTAGGGACTTAGGTATTTGCAATCATTCTGATGAGAACTGAAATAAGGGAGTTCATAGACAGAAAATCCAATTCTCCAGAGTCCCAATTCCCCAAACATTCTAACAAATTCGAGGGTTTTTTTTTTAATTTTAAAAAGTATCTTTATTACAAATTGGAAAAATATGTAACGCTTCACAAATTTGTGTGTCATTCTTGTGCAGGGGCCATGCTAATCTTCTCAGTGTCATTCCAATTTTAGTAAATGCGCTGCCAAAGCGAGCACAAATTTGAATTTTTATTAAAATGTGCAGACTTTTCCCCCACCTTTCCAAACATTTTTATCTCATCCATTCTTTTTATTCATAGCCCATGACATTTAAACTGCAGAATTTTTGGCAAATTTCGAATCGGGGCTTTAACAGAGAGAAACAATACAAGGCAGAAATAAAGGAGGATGAAGTCACTTATAACAATATGTAATCATACGTTTATTTCTTAATTTCATCCATACTTAGTTTACATGTGTTTTATGTGAGAAGTATATATATATACA
>NW_012101732.1:70228-71212 GCF_000951045.1 Mandrillus leucophaeus
TGTGACCATCTTTGGAGAAAGGGCTTTTAAGATGGTTAAATGAGATCATAAGGATGTGGTCCTAATCTGATAGGATTGGTAGCCTAATAAGAAGAAAGATGAGCTTTCACAAAGGAAGGCCACGTGAGGACACACACAGTCAGAAGCCTGTAGGCCAGAAAGAGTGCCTTCACCAGAACAGGACCCTGCTGACACTCTGATCTCTCGACTTCCAGCCTCCAGAACTGCAAGAAAATAAATTCCTGTTGTTTTAGCCACCCAGCCTATGGTATTTTCTTACGACAGCCCAAGTAGGGTAATGCTGCTTTTCACTGTGGGTTTGCTCCTTGCAATAGGTTAAAGATAGCTATAAATTCTTTGCTACCACTCCCATGGAGAGGTAGTATACAGTTTCTGCTCTCTTGAACTCAGGTTGGCCTTAGTGTCTTGCTAGGCCAATAGAATTTAAGAAATGTGATGTTCTGAGATTGTTAAGGATAGGTTATAAGAAGCTTTGTCATTTTCTACCAGGTTCTCCTAGAATCCTCATTGTAGGGGAAGTTAGCCATGACGTATGAAGTAAATTATCCTGGGTTAGAGAAAAACACAAATGAATTTAGAGGTTTAGCCAGTGGACAGAATTAGGTTAAATATTTTGATCATGTATCAGTTATTATGTAGTCCTTAATGAATAATTAATGGGAAATAAGTAATGTTGGCTGAGGGTTCAATGTGTGTCAGATACGTCAGTGATTTACATAAATGTTTTAATATACAAGGATTTAAATATGTGCTTAATAATACATATTGTCTATTAAATATATGCACACATATTTAAAGACTATATAAACATATTATTTAATATATTAAAATCTGTATTAATTTATACGTGTGTGTATGTGTGCGTGTATATATATATATATATATATATAGTTGCAGAAAGTCTATTAGATAAAATCAGGATTGTGCCTAGTTCGAAGATAGGGAAACTGACCCTTAAAGGTT
>NW_012101732.1:76119-77736 GCF_000951045.1 Mandrillus leucophaeus
AGAGAGAGAGAGAGGGAGAGAGGAAATGAAGGGGGGAAACATAGGTTAACAAATATATAACACGATTAGTGCTTATATAAAAAGAAGTGATTTCTTTTTATGAAAGAAGTGGCTAAGGAGTATCCTTCAAAGAGAAAACTATCATATAAGAATTATTAGGATAATTATTCTATTTTTAGTCAGTTTATTAAGGTCCCAAGAGCATAAACCTGCTGAATTTTCTCTCCCTTCTTTAACATACCATATAAAATAATCTTTCTCATCTGTCTCTGCTCAAGGACGTTTATTTACTTTCCATGTTGTTCTATGCACATGTCATTTTCTTCTCTGCAGTCAGAGTAGGATGCTGACCTAATGTATTCAGCAGGGGCAGGAAGGGTGGCAGGGAGATGTATTGCTCTCTCTGCCTTAATATCCTGGCCGAACACACACCGTTAGGTACACAGCCACACATTTGGTTGACAGAGGTGCCTGTGACCCGTGCGACAGGGATTAATAGGCATCTATTCTCGGCATCTTACCTTAGTAAACCTCAGGTCACCTTTGTTGTTTGGAGATACTCCCTTATTTCCCTACCTGTGCTTGAAAACCCTCTTCTTTGCCTTCAGGGCTACTGACTCACCCTGATTGTCCTTCCTTCAAAGTGAATAATCAGAGTGAGGACAGGGTTATAATAAATGGAGAGTTGTTGCTTTCCGAAAAGCAGAAAATATTACGCTTAAGTTAAATATGAGTCAAGATCTTTACTGTAAAAGCTCGTGTTTTTGTACTCCAGGATGCAAACATTGCTTTGAATATCTGGCCATTGGTTTTCTCTTCCATAAAGAGAAGAAACTGAATATAACCAGTCTTGTGAATAAATTCATTCCTAATCAAACTCAAAAACCTCTAAGTGGCATCTGTGTTACATTCTAGAAGTCGTTTTGATTCAATTGTGGTGGTTTTTTTGCTTTTGATTCTCAGGTATGTGCCTTTAAGATTTTCTACAGTAAATTAAAAAGTTCATATCCTTTGTTTTAAAAGTAGCTTCAAGCTAGAAACAGATTACCTTTTGGAATTAAGTCACTGTAGCTTTATGTCCTCGATCTCGTTTAATTATTGATGTCACTATTTCCTGTGTGTGCTTCTGTTTCAGGACTCCAATTTATTCTTCTAACAAATCCCATTCTTGCCCTTGGCGACCTGTAAAGTGGCACTAAAAAGTTGCCTGTTGTATCAACCAGGACACTTTCTGTTACAAATAACAGAAGATCTCATCAAAATTGGCTTACATAAAACAAAATATAATTTACTGGTTCTCATCATTAAGGAATTCTGGTGGTAGACATAGCTTCAGGCATGACTGGATGCAATTGCTCAAGAAATGTTACGTGTATCTTGTTCATTTCTCTGATGTTGCTGTTGATTGCATTGTGCCCACTGAAAATTCAGATGTTGAAGCCCAAACCCCCAATGTGACCATCTTTGGAGAAAGGGCTTTTAAGATGGTTAAATGAGATCATAAGGATGTGGTCCTAATCTGATAGGATTGGTAGCCTAATAAGAAGAAAGATGAGCTTTCACAAAGGAAGGCCACGTGAGGACACACACAGTCAGAAGCCTGTAGGCCAGAAAGAG
>NW_012101732.1:78481-112409 GCF_000951045.1 Mandrillus leucophaeus
TATATATATATATATATATATAGTTGCAGAAAGTCTATTAGATAAAATCAGGATTGTGCCTAGTTCGAAGATAGGGAAACTGACCCTTAAAGGTTAACTAACTCGACCATGGTCATTCAAGTGTTACATGGCAGAAAGAGGATCTGGCTGACAAGAATCCTAGTTCTCAACTACTATACAATTCTTCTTTTTGTTCTTTCCTTGCGGACTGATTTTATTGGTATACTGCTCCCCACCACATCAGACTTCTCTGTTACCTTGTCTTCCCTAATTCAACCTGAACTGGCACTTTGTAGTTACTACGATTATATACTATTTTACATTGCATGTATGTATTACTTAATACAGCAATAATGTTCTCTAACATTTAACGATCACCTATGTTCCATTTATTAAACTGACCATTTCAAAACAGCTAGAAAACCTTAACCCAGTGATGCTCAGAGATAGATATTTTAGTCTTAACTTAGCAGAGGGGGAAGCTGAGTTTCAGGAAAGCATTGATTGAAGGACATTGTAAGTAAGACTGCACAGCTGTGTGGCCAGGTGCCACTTGACTCTTATGGTTCGGAAGTACTTCCTTTGGTTAATCTCAGGGCGCTCTCAGCGTTCATCACTACACACAGGTGCTGAAGGTTTTAGCAAGCAGTGTATAAGCTAGAGCCACCACCCCCACCTTTGTCTTGACAGTTTAGACAGGTATTCCTTCAAAGAATGGAGTGTTCCATTTGTCCAATTCATCAAAGTTCTGCCATCATTTATGTCACACATTAAGCTACAAATGTCTTAGCCTTTGGTCTCTCAGTACAACCTTCAGTTAAATTGAGCTGGGAATTTTCAGGTGAAGGGCCAAGTGGAGAAAGAAGGCAGACAGAAGGAAAATTTAATGTCAGTTTGCTTCATTGCTTTAGCCAAGATGAGACAGAAATATCAGGATTTATTATTACAACCTTTATCTAATCTGATACTCTGAGAGCATGTGAGCTGGAAAGTGGGTAGAGAGAGTAGATAGCGTACAGAAAACAATTTTGAAGCCACAGTGGAAAATCTCTATTTCTATAGTCATATCGTGCTTTGGGACAGTTTGACCAAGATTGTTTATGTATAGACTGGTCTCCAAATCACACTTGGACATTTCAAACAACAAATCTGTGTCATATGATGGACATTTGCCATCCCAAAGAGATGGATCAACATCGATGCAGGGAATGTGTGCACTGAAGTTGGAGGCAGAATATTTTTCAGAGTCAGATACCTGGGATGAAGATATAGTTCTGAAAGTTATTAGCTGTGACACCTTAGATAAATGAGCCAACTTTCCTGAACCTCAGTTTCCTTTCTATAAAATAAAGATGAACAGGCATGCTTCATGAAGTAATCACATAGGAAAACTGACTATTAATGGAGACGATATATATACATTATCTCATGACGTGTATGATTTTTATGTTGTCAAAGTAAATGATGGCTGTGGCAGTTTATTAATGTGAGATTATTTTTGCTATAGGCCTGAAGTGAGTTGAAAATATTTCTTTGTGTTCAAAATTACATAAACAAAGGACAGCTATTAAGATGGTATTGCCAACACAATACATGATATATCTGAAATGTTTTTTAGCTGTGCTAAATTCTAGAATATTTGCCAAAGAAAATCATAGAGTGTTCATGAGTATGTGTTTGTACATATGTTTGTAAATAGTATGTATATATTTTATATGTTTTATGGATATATTTTATCTATACACTAATTAAAGCATTCTTTACTCACATATTAGATCCTGGTATTCAATAGCCAATCTAGGCACAAAGAATTGTAAAACTGGAGTCTAGCCTTATGGCTAACACTATGGGGTTAGAATTCATATTTGGTTCAAATCCTGACACACTGTTTAGCAGTTGTTTGTCAGGAACCTATTTGACAAAACAAAAGCACAAGATTTGCAATAGAATGAATATGGAATTACAAATTAACTATGATTCCTGGGTCTCAGTTTCCTTATCTGTAAAACTGTGTTTGGGTAGGGATTAAACAATCATGTGTTTGTTTTTGGTGAATTAAACAAACAAACAAAAAAATCTATTTAGACTACTTGGCAGTTCTGAGCTTACTAATAAAATGCCACCCATATATAGTAGCAAATAGTTTATTAAGACCCTCAAGTGAACTAAAGTATATTGCTTTAGCTACAGTATAAATAATGTAATATGGGAAAATACAGAATCTACTGTTTGTGTATTGTCATTCTAGGTATTTAAAAGTCATCTCATAGAATGGAACAAGTAGGATTTTCTTTGTATTTTAAAGACAAAAACACCAAAGACAAAATTTAAGCAACTTGCTGGAGGCCAGGCCTAGTAGCTACTTGACCCTTTCTGCTCAGAACACAGGATGAGACCTCTTTTAGTGAGACAGCAGTGTTCATAGTGCTCCAGAGGCCAGACAGGAGATAGGTAAGTTACCTTGAACCTGGGGCACAAAGAGGAGGCTGATGTCCAGAGAGTTTCTATTGCAATAATTTCCTATACTGAGGTAGTATGGAAAAGAATAAATGAAGGTGGGCTCAGAATTTTATCTCATGTTAATTCCATGGGTCCATGGGCACTTTATTTGCATGTTGAAATCAGAGAAATGTTTCTCAGTTAAAAATACATATATATGCTACAGTTATATTTTCTTGAAATATACAGCATAGCCAGAACTACCCTTTTTCACCCCCAACACTTAATGGAAGGTTAAGTTCAGCAAGTATTTCCCTTTTCTTATAACTCTAAATGAAGAAAATCAACAATGCAGTGGCAATGATAAATGATGGTTGGCACTTGTCCTGAGCATGAGTGTTTCACAGGAAGCAGAGGGGATTGTGGGAAAGGAGGGCCCTCAAGCTCCATCGAAGGTAGCAGCTCCATCTCAGGTCCTGCTCATGGTTGCCTTGTGAGTGCCTGCTTCCATCTTGCCATAACTTCTTCCAAGCAAAGCCTCATATCAGGTTGGTTGTGATAAATCTCCCACTTAAGCATTGGGAAATGACGTTTTTAACCATGCCGCCAATACAAATCTGATTCTTTCTTTTAATTTTACAAACTCCACATGGAGTGAATTATTTATCTTTTTACTTTTAACTAGCAGCAGAGTGGGTCCTAAAGCCCATGTTCATGAGACCAGACTCAGTTGCCTCAGTGATTAATAAAGTGTTCAATGGATTCTAGCTGCATATGTCCTTGCTATGGTTATCCGATAGTCAGCTAAGTGCAAGTCAAGTCAGGCGTGGGGATGTTGTAAAACTAATTAAACACCCTGGAATGAAAATCTTTATTGACCAGAAACCCATATTCAGAAACTTTCATATTTCTATTACCTATACTTAGAAAGATATGGGATTCATTTTCCAACATGAAAGCAGAGAAATAGGCACAGCTGTGCTGGATCCTTATGTAATTGAAACTCTGCTGCATGTCATTCAAATTCCTCTGTGATCTCTATTCTATGAAACTCTACAATTAAACTCACTTGTCTGTGTATACCTACACTCTAGTCACTTCACTTACTTAGACTTCCAAGAACACGCATGCTTTTTTTTTAATGCTAAGAGTTGCAGAAATGTATTTTTTCATTCTGTAATGTCTTGTACTCCTTGTTCAGCTTGAGAACTGTATCTTTTTTTGTCTTACATTAACTTTATATGTTTAATATTTTTAAATTTCAATAGCTTTTGTGGTACAAGTGGTTTTTTTATGTGATTGAATTGTATAGTGGTGAATTATGGCAGTTTAGTGCACCCAAGAACCATGTCTTGATCCTAAAGTCTCAGCAGGTCTTTCTCTGCGAAGCCTTATTGAATTTCCTACCCCCTGAGCATAATTCATGAACCCTCTTTGTGCAGTCCCTGAATCAGACAGTTGGCCACTAATGATTGTTTTAAATATATGTCTTCCTCACTAGCCTGTAATTTCCTCTAAAGCCAAAGCTGTATTCTATTGATCTTGAAATCTTTGCTGTAGCAGGTCTTCTAACATTTGATAGGTACTATTCTTGATAATTAAATGAAAGAATTGTGTATTTCTTTTTACTATTATCTTAGGTTCAGGGTACATGTGCAAGTTTGTCACATAGGTAAACACTTGTCATGGGAGTTTCTTGTACAGATTATTTTATTACTCAATTATTAAGCCTAGTACTAATTAATTATTATTTTCCCTGATCTCTCTTCTCCCACCTTTCACCCTCTTCATAAGCCCCAGTGTGTGTTGTTCCCCTCTATGTGTCTATGTGTTATTATTTATCTCCCACTTATAAGCGAGAACATGCGGTATTTGGTATTTGATTTTCTGTTTCTGCATTAGTTTCCTAAAGACCGTGGCCTCCAGCTCCATCCATGTCCCAGGAAAACACACAGTCTCCTTATTTTTTATTGATGCATAGCATTCCATGGTGTATATGTACTATATTTTCTTTATCCCATCTGACAATGATGGGCATTTAGTTTAATTCCATGTCTTTGCTCTGTGAATAGTGCTGCAATGAACACGTGCATGCGTGTGTCTTTATAATAGAATGAATTGTATTTCTTTGGGTATATACCCATTAATGGAATTGCTGGGTCTAATGGTATTTCTGTCTTTAGGTCTTTGAGGAATCGCCACACTGTCTTCCACAATGGTTGGACTAATTTACACTGCCACCAAGAGTGTATAAGCATTCCGTTTTCTCCACAACCTTGCCAGCATCTGTGTTTTTTTTTTGACTTTTAGTAATAGTCGTTCTGACAGGTTTGAGACAGTATCTCATTGTGATTTTGATTTGCAATTCTCTAATGTTCAGTGATGTTGAACTTTCGTTCATATGTTTCTTGGTCACATGCATGTCTTCTTTGGAAAAGTGTCTGTTCATGTCATTTGCCCACTTTTTACTGGGGTTGTTTGCTTTTTTCTTGTAAAATTGTTTAAGTTCCTTATAGATGCTCAATATTAGACCTTTATTAGATGCATAGTTTGCAAAAATTTTCTACAGGATGTCGGTTTACTCTTTGGATATCTTCTTTTGCTGTGCAGAAGCTCTTTAGTTTAATTGGATCCTATTTGTCAGTTTTTACTTTTGTTGCAATTGCTTTTGGCATTTTCATCATGAAATCTTTGCCTGTGACTATGTCCCAAATGGTATTGTCTAGGTTGTCTTCCAGAGTGTTTACAGTTTGGGTTTTTACATGTAAGTCTTTAATCCATCTTGAGTTAATTTTTGTATATGGTGAAAGGAAGGGATGCAGTTTCAATTTTCTGCATATGGCTATCTAGTTATTCCAGCACCATTTACTGAATAGGGAATCATTTTCCCATTGCTTGTTTTTGTCAGGTTTGTTGAAGATCAGATAGTTGTAGATATGTGGTCTTATTTATGGGTTCTCTATTCTGTCTCACTGGTCTATGTGTCCTGTTTTTGTGCCAGTACCATGCTGTTTTAGTTACTATAACCCTGTAGTATAGTTTGAAGTAGAGTAACATGATGTTTCCAGCTTTGCTCTTTTTGCTTATAGTTGTCTTGGCTATTTGGGCTCTGTTTTGTTTCATATGAATTTTAAAATAGTTTTATCTAGTTCTGTGAAGAATGACATTGGTAATTTAATGGAAATAGCATTGAATTGATAAATTGCTTTGGGTAGCATAGCCATTTTAATGATGTCAATTCTTCATATCCGTGAGCATGAAATTTTCTTCTGTTTGTGCCATCTCTGATTTCACTGAGCAGTGGTTTGTAGTATTTTTACTAATAATGGATTCATTCCATGACCTCTAATTAAATATATGTTTTTCTTTTTCAACTTTTATTTTATTATAACTATTGTTATAAACAATTGGTTATTTTAGATTCAGGGAATACATGTGCAGGTTTGTTACATGAGTAAATTGTGTGTTGCTGAGCTTTGGTGTACAAATACTTCCAGGTACTGAGCATAGTACCTGATTAGTAGTTTTTTGACCCTCACCTTCCTGCTACCCTCCATACTCAAGTAGGCCCTGGGTTTCCCTTTCTATTTTTGTGTGCATGTGTACTCAATATTTTGTTCCTGCTTGCAAGTGAGAATATGTGGTATAGTTGGTTTCCTGTTCATTAATTCACATAGGCCTTGAGCTCCATCCACATTGCTGCAAATGGCATGACGGTTCTTTTTTGTGGCTGCATAGTATTCCATAGTGTATATGTAAGGTATTTTTTTAATCCAGTCTACCACTAATGGACATCTAATTTGATTCTGTGTCTTTTCTATTGTGAATAGTGTTGCAATGAACATGAGAGTACATACATCTTTTCAATGGAATGATTTACATTCCTATGGGTATATACTGAGTAATGGGATTGCAAGGTTAAATACTAGTTCTGTTCTAAATTATTTGAAAAATCTCCAAACTGCTTTCTACATTGGCTGAACTAATTTACATTCCCACCAGCAGTTTATAAACATTCCTTTTTCTCCTCAACCTTGCCAACAATTGTCATTTTTGACTTTTTAAGTACACCTATTTTGACTGTTTTGAGATGGTATCTCACTGTGGTTTGGATTTAGATTTGTCTAATGATTAGTGATTTTGAACATTTTTTCATATGCTTATTAGACTCAGGTATGTCTTTTTAAATACATGTTCACGTTCATTGTCCTTTGTAGTTTCTTATGTAGTTCTGAAGTATCTGTTCATGTCCTTTGCCCTTGGGGTTGTTTACTTTTTTGCTTGTTGATTTGTTTAAGTTCCTTATAGATTCTGAATATTAGACTTCTGTCAGATGAATACTTTGCAAATATTTTCTCCCATTCCATAGGTTGTCTGTTTATCCTGTTGAAAGTCTCTTTTGCTGTGCAGAAGCTCCCTATTTTTATTAGGTCCCACTTATATCTGTTTTGTTTTCACTGGAATTGCAGTGGGTTTTTCATAGATGACTCTTCTAAGTTAAACCACCTAATGTTGGCAGTGGGTTTTTCATACATGACTCTTCTAATTTTGAGGTATGTTCCTTTGATTCCTAGTTTTTTAAGGTCTTTTACATAAAAGAATATTGAATTTTATCAAAAGTCATTTCTGCATCTAATGAAATAATCATGTGGTTTTTGTCTTTTAGCTTTGTTTATGTGATGAATCACATTTATTGATCTGCATATGTTGGACCAACCTTGCATTGCAGGAATAAATCCTACCTGATTGTGGTGGATTGGCCTTTTGATGTGCTGCTGAATTGAATTTGCTAATATTTTTTTTGAGAATTTTTGTGTCTATGTTCACCAGGGATATTTACCTGAAACTTTCTTTTTTTTTTTTTTTTTCATTTTGTCTCTTACAGGTTTTGTTATCAGAATGATGCTGGCCTTATATAATGAGTTAGGGAGGAGTCCCTCCTCCTACATTTTTTTTGGGTATAATTTTGGTAGGATTGGAATCTGCTCTTCTTTATTGAACTGCTGAAATTCAGCTGTGATACAAGGCTTTTTCTGGTTGGTAAGTTTTTTTTATTATTGATTCACTTTTCAAACTGATTTATTTTTTTCAGGCTTTCAATTTTTTCCTGCTTTAATCTTGAGTGGCTATATGTTTCCAGGAATGTATCCATTTCTTTTATGTTTTCTAGTTTGTGTGCATGGAGGTGTTTATTATAGTCTCTGAAGGTATTATTAATATTTTGTATTTCTATGGGATTGATCATAATGTCACCTTTGTCATCTCTGTTTGTGGTTATTTGGATAGTCTCTCTTTTTTCTTACTCTTCTTAATTTAGCTAGCAGTCTATCAATCTTATTTATTTTTTTACCAACTTTTGGTTTTATAGATCTTTTGCGTGTATTTTTTTGCTGGTCAATTTCATTCAGTTCAGGTCTGATTTTGCTTATTTCCTTTCTTCTGATAGCTTTGGGGTTGGTTTGCTCTTGTTGTTCTAGTTCCTCTAGGTGTGATGTTAGATTTTTAATTGTAGATCTTTCTATCTTCTCAATGTAGGTGTTTAGCACTATAAACTTCCCTTTCAACATTCTTTTAGCTGTGTTCCAGAGGTTCTGGTAAATTTTCTTTGTTCTCATTAGTTTCAAAGATTTTTTTGATATCTGCCTTTATTTCATTCTTTACTCAAAAGTCATTCGGGAGCAGGTTGTTTAACATTCATGTAATTGTATGGTTTTGAGAGATCTTCGTGGTATTCATTTCTAGTTTATTGCACTGTGGTCCAAGAGTGTGACTGGTATAATTTCATTTTTTGAAGTTTGTTGAGAATTTCCTTATGGCCAAGCAAGTGGTTGATCTTAGAGTATGTGTCATGTGCTGATGAGAATAATATATGTATTTGTTGTTAATGGGTGGAATGTTCTGTAGATTTCTGTTAGGTCCATTTAGTCAAGTGTTGAATTTAGGTCCTGAATATCTTTGTTAATTTCCTGCCTCAATGATCTGTCTAACCCTGTGAGTGGGTTTTAAAATTTTGAGAGAGCCTGTTGGTGACACAAAGTCAAGTTAGCCTCTCTGTCATTTGCTTCATCAGCAGCAATTAAGATGAAGTATTGAGAACCATGCTGGAAATAAAAATTAAAATTGACAATGAACACCATGAAGTGTAAGCAAATTATCTACTTTCCATACTAATGAAAGTTATGTCATTGTGGGGACCAAACGCCAAAGTGTTGAAAATTAATCCCACTAGTAATAATTGACGCCCCATACCTGTATTAAGGACTAACTACAAATTGTGCTATTGTTTCAAATTCAAAATAATAAACAAACTTCCCTACCCACAAATTGTTTTACTAATTCAAATAAGGATGCCATATTTATCTACCCATAGAGCTGATTAGCAATAATGGGTGTAATGTAGAACTGTTCTCTTTTTGAAGATCTGTGAATGCATGCACAAAGCAGTATTTCCTGAGAGTGGTGGAGTGGAGATGGGGGGAGAAGACAGCACTCAATAAAATTGAGGAATTGGATCAATCTTTCTCATGTATTAGAAAGTGAATGGGAGGAACATGATAGAATAGATTTGTTCATTTATGAAACATATACCACATGGACACACTTGGATAAGCATTGAGCTGGGTGACAGGACACAAAATCATTAGGGCACTATCCATCTTCTCAAAATACTCACAGCCCAGTAGGCAAAACAGTCACATCATCTAAAATTAAAGATGGGAAGAGGGAAAGAAGAACAGGGCATAAAAACCAGAAGGCTAATTTGCCTAATTAAAAATCAAGTTGAGATTCAAACCTATGACTTTCTGACAGATTAGGGGCAGAAGTGAAAACTTGTATTTATCAGATTGCTTACAAATTCACATTTGATGCCAGCTCATACCATACGTTGCTTCTCATCATTTTCATAACAGTTTCTTATTTACTTCTCTTCTTGCACAAAATATTATTAAATCTACCAAAAGGGAAGGCATGGAATCTCCCATGAGTGCAATCCAATATCCAGCAATCAGAGATTCACCTTTCTGAAGAAATAATGATTCCAAATGCAGATGCTGTGGTGAGATAGTCACTCCTCTCAAAGGAAAACTTAACCACTGATCACAGACAAGCTTTTTGTCAGAGCTGTAGAATACAGATATAGATATTAACTTGACCGGAGACAGACTGTCAGGGTTAGAGACGGGAGAGCTTGTTCAGAGAAAGGCAATTAGTGCCAAAGAGAACTTGCAACTGTCACTCGCTTAAAATGAGATTATAAGATACCCAGAATGGAATCATTTCCCCTAGAGCTTCTCTTTTTAACAAAGGCAGTCTTTAAATGTTTCTGCTTTCAAACCCTGAAATTCCTAGGTCTGAGAAAATAGTATTTCAAGTCTCTCTTCCAGATTTTTCTCTGCCTCCCCTCCATCCTCCTACCTGGAGCGGTGCATTGAAATTGCTTTGTCCAAACTTTTTATTTCTGTTAGAGGTTGCACTTGGATTTCAAGGTATTCAGGAAAGGGGTGAATATTGGCTTGGACAGCAATGCAGCAATATAAAAAGGAAGGCATAGCCATCATATATAATTAAATAAAAATGTAAATTGGAGTTTAAAATCAACAGTGTTCAGAACCAAATAAATTTCTGATTATGTTTGAGCTATCAAATGCCAAAGCTACATTACCAGAAAGATTAGAAAATCTATTGAAATTAGGAATAGGCTTTTTAAGTAGCTAAAATCTCAAATAAATGGAAAAAAAGATGTATAGAAAACAACATATAATAAAAACATTAAAAAGCCCCTCACCAGTACTTACTCTGTTCCTATTCGAACTAGACTTTTCTTCACTTGTCCCTAAGAATCTGCAAGAGCTCATCACTGCTCACCTTTCCACATACATCACCTTTATCCAGGGAAACCCTTTTTCCACACCCTCCAATCAGACAACTAACTTCTCTCCTTCTTCACACAAAGTACAAACTCAGATGTCAATGCTCCTGAGAACGTGGTTCTGCCCCTCCCGGACAGAGTTTGTCCTCTCTCTGAGTGCTGTCTCCACACTCAGTTTCTTGGTACTTTGTGTCTGTCACAGTCACCAGAGTGCCATGTCATCTGTGTTTTCTTCATGCATCCTGACCGACTTGAGGGCAAAATCAGTGCCTTTGTGTTCCAAGAAATTCAACTCAGACAGGACTCTCTGGTGATCAAAGTGCCTTCATGAAGCATATTCATTGCCTGTTAAAAGGATCTTCAGAATAGTTGCTTCTGGTGTTATCTTGGGAAAGGAAAAACAGTCTGTGAACATATGAATTCCACATATTCAGTCATAAACTATATTTTGTTAGGAGAAGGTTTGCTACAAAAGTGGTTCTCTCTAGCACGTTCTGCAGAAGGGGTACCTCTTTGATATTTTAATGTTGGCTTTTAAGATTATCTTAAAAAATATATTAGAAGAAGTTTGAAAATAAGTTCTTAAACAAGCTTAACCAAACACCCAGTATGCCCCCCAATCCCGTTTCTTTCTGCCCCAAATCCATGTTATCTCTCCACGCTTCCTGGACTGATGTTAAAAACCTAATACTGTATTTGGATATAGCCTTGGGGAAACTTGATTTTTTTAAAATAAATAACTTGTGTTGCGTGTGTGGGTGTGTGCATGTGTGTGTTTATATTTGCCTTCTCTAAAGAATGTCATGGGGAAAAGTCAAGGACTGAGGATCCATGATTCTTTAAATATGTATTTGTATAACACTGGAAAAATTTTGTAACTTATGTATATATTCATGTTTGATGTCTCAAAACAGTAACTGTCCATATCAACCACCACAGCCCTGGTCCATGTCCTTCCACGACCTAACCAACCAATTTGGTCTAAGCAGCAGATCTATAGGCAGAGAGTTTAAAAATCAAGATTTTTTAAAATCTGACTTTATAAGAAAGACAAAAAATAGACAATCTTCATATAGAAATTTAGAGAAAAAACAGTAACTATACTGAAATAATGGAAAATAGATAGCCATTAATTTTCTATAACAATTTATGATGAAATAATGAATTAAAAATTTACAAGACATTCTCCCGGTAACTAGAGATCTTACCTTCACTGAATTCGGCTGTTATTTTTGGGGGAAAAAAAAGGTGCTTTTTCTTCTACCATCCCCTACTCTGGGATTTGTTGCCAGGGAACAAGGCTACAATGAGGAGAGACGAGAAGAGGATTGTGGAGAAGATTTGCAATAGAATCATGCAATTTACAGATTAATGTATTTCTCTCTTCACCACAGAGTCATTGTTAAGTTAGAGAACAGAGAGTAAGAAAAGTGATTTCATTTTTAACAAGTCATATTTTAACCTGAGCAACTTTTATAGAAATGTATCACAAAGGAAAAAAATTAAGAGTGAAGATGATAATATACTGAAAACACTGATTGTTTTTCTGACTATATTATTAAATACCAGAATGAAAAAATAAGGGTATGTTTAAGTAAGTGCTGGCTTTTCAACTAGATGAAAGAATGTGCAGCCATCTGAATTATTTTGATGCCCATAGAGAGATATTGCTTGTGGATCTTATGGTCCTTGTATGTGTGAACTCTTTAATGAGTGAAGACTCTTCTAGAGCAAGCATGTGAATGCCTTGGCCTAACAAGCCTTGATAGGAAAGATGCTTGTATCCAGGTATAAATGTTCTAGGTCTATGAGAGTATGTATCATCCATATATTCTACACATTGGGAATGTTTTAAAAGAAGCTATGAGCAGTTCTTGTATATGGAGGGCTGTTCTGGGGACTGATGGGATGCTAGTGAAGGGGTGAAAATGCAGTTGGACCTGCTACCTCCAGGTTCAGCATTTTTTTTTGTTTGGTTTGTTGGTTGTTGTTGTTGTTTTGAGACAGGGTCTCGCTGTCACCAGGCTGGAGTTCAGTGGCGCGATCTCAACTCACTGCAACCTCTACCTCCCAAGTTCAAGCAATTCTCATATCTCATGCCTCAGCTTCCCAAGTGGCTGGGACTACAGGCATGAGCTACCATATCCAGCTATTTTTTTTTTTGTTGTATTTTTAATAGAGATGGGGTTTCACCATGCTAGCCAGGCTGGCCTTGAACTCCTGACATCAAGTGATCCACCCACCTGGGCTTCCCTAAGTGCTGGAATTACAGGCATGAACCACCACGCCCAGCCTAGCAGGTGTTTTTTACACTCATGTTCAATATTACACTTTACCTTTTGGTTAGGGTTCCGTGAAATACATTTAAAAAATCACTCCAGGTCTTTTTAAGCAGGAAGTGATTTAATAAAGGATACCAGGCCTAAAGCAGTAGTTTACAGGCTTAGTGTCTAGGAATGATTCCCATGTCAATGCAGAAGGCACCCATCGGTGAGCCCTACTTTAGACACAATTACTGGACTCATGCCCATACTTTCTACTCAGGAGTCAAAAAGACAATCCTGTCACCGGGGTCTCCACAATGTCCCCTGTTAGCCGGGTAAAAAGAGAATGAACCCTGGAGTGAGGCTGAAGGAAACTTCTCATGTCTGTGGGTTTTCTTGGCATCAGAAAAAATCAAATGACGTTGAAATATGGTCTTTCTTTTATATCTGGTATCTGGGTCCATACAAGTGTATTCAGTTCATAGAACTTTATTTTATATCCAGAACCCTGGTTAAAGGTAGTTTGTGAAATGCCATTTTTAACCTTTTAGCTTCTCCAACTAGAAGGAGGTTGAAATGAAGGTAAAAGCAA
This sequence comes from Mandrillus leucophaeus, assembly GCF_000951045.1. NCBI lineage: Eukaryota > Metazoa > Chordata > Mammalia > Primates > Cercopithecidae > Mandrillus > Mandrillus leucophaeus. The sequence goes on from NW_012101732.1 coordinate 91,647, forward strand.
CCAATTAACAGTACCCAGCATACTAGTTTCTTCTCTATTCATAAAGAAATGTAAAACAACTTAACAAATGACTACACATGATAGTGTCCCCAAGATATTTCTTTTTATCTAGAAATGTTAGTAATCACCATGGGTGGGGGGGGGAAGCTACAATGTTCCCTCAAAGCAGAATAGTAATTTGCTGGTGACATCAATTTGCAAATGACAGTAAGTGGTGAGTTTCATTAAGACAGAAGACATACTGGGCTATAGTTAATATGTGTAGTAATCAAATAAATCGGACTTAAAGGTTACCTCTGAGTTAAATGATTCTGTAATTTATTCAACAATCCATTCATTCACTTATTCATTAATTTATTGTTAGTCATTCACAACCATAAGAATTTATTCCCACAGCTTAATCAGAGTATCTAAGGCACTTAATCTTTACTATCTTCTTCTTATGTCTTGACAACAACCGCTATCATTATATACATTCTTTGAGATAATGCCTGATAACCCAACAGAGTATCTATTAATATTCTCTTTGTACAAAGGACAAACACTGAAGCTTAGAGCAGTCTACCTACATTTATTGAGTTTCTATCCTGTGTGAGGCAGTGAGACAGATTCTAGAGACTCACGGATAAAATCCACCAAGTACCTGCCCTTATAACACTAATAGTCTAGTGAAAGACACAATCAGGTGAACATACAAGCAATGACAGGCTTAGGGCATAGCAGTTTGAATGTGGAGCTGCATTCACTAAACATCATGGTGAAGGGGGAGGAATATTTTCACCAGTAAAATATATCCCATTTCCACTAGCTAGAAACATCACTGAATCCTTGATTAAAGATACTGTAGTTTTATTAGTCAGATCACTCTAAATAGGGCCTACAGCACTTTCCAATTAATAGATCAGCCGTAATCAGCCAGCTAATTACTCCCCTGACTACAGGTGATTTCCCCTCTAGAGAGAGAATGAACAATGTATAGGAGAAGGTTAAACAGCAGCACAGACACACTATCACAGGAATCTGAGCCCTTGGGATCAAAGACCACCAGAGCAAGTGTGATCCCATTTAAGGAGAAGACAGGAGTTAGGCTGAGGTGGCCAAGAAGGACAACAGACTCACCAATAAGAAAGAAAGGACAGAATCACAAGAATGACCATTGGACAGTATCTTGGAGATGATGGAGTCCAGCCTCTCCTTAGGAGAAAATTTAAGCCACAAAATTTAAATACACACACCTAACACTAACTAGACCCTTTCAAATTTTAGGATCCTCAGAAAACTGATGTTACTTATATTTTGATCCTCATTTCAACATTCATTAACTATGTAATCCCAAGAGGGTTATAAAGTTTCCTTTGCCTCAGATTTCTTATCTATGCAAGTGGGAAAATGTAGTAAATACCTCATAGTCTCTTGCAACGAGAAAATAATTGAATGAATATGAAGCCCTTGGAATAGTGCCTAGCAAATCTTAAGAGTTTAGCATTAATTTTAATTAATTGTTTCAGTTACTTTTTTATTATTGTTACCTCTATAACAATACTGCTCTACCTACAGGAACTGCTGTGGGCATCACTATTTTTAGTGTAAGACACACTCATTCATTCAATTATTATTCACCAAGTACCTCCTCTAGGCCAATCCATATGTAACTAATCCCCTTGAAGAATTTACAGTCTACTAGTAAGATGGAAAGAAAATACCACAGTGTTACTGTGAAGTTATTTATAGAGGAGGAAATAAAGAGTACAGAGATATGGGGTCTAACTTAAGCTGGGTGGCGGGGGAGGTGGTGGGGTGGGGAGAAGGACAGGGGAAGTTTACTTATTAGAGTTGCATGTTCAAATTGCCAAAGATTACAGAGAAATTAAGTAGCAATGATGGGGGAAGGCTAATTTCAGAAATTTACCATTTCTCATGACCACTATCCTCAGAAGCCTCCCAATATTTGATGAACCAATGTTATTGGAATTGGAGAATAAGTAGATAACAATAAGCACAAAGACAGGAATCAGGAATCAACTCACCTTAATGTGTCTCTTCATTAAAATAAACATTTAAGCCCCACCAATGAAAACATTTTTATCAACCTTATGCTGTAACTTTCTGAATTGTATTATAATTCATGGAATCCAGATTTTTTAAAAATAGCATTATTAACAAATTGGCAAATGTTAAAGAAGTTATAGACTATTAAAAATCCTTAAATTGCATGAAAATTCATTGATAATTAAGTGAGAAAAGTAGAGAGACAGGCTTCACACCTTCTTGTCATTTATACTTATATGACATCCATTTACGTAGAAAGTACTGCATGCTAGTCACTATACTAATATTCTCAGAATTGGACTTCTCAATGACCTGATGAAGTACACAATATTGGCCTCATTTTATCTGTTCAGAGGTGTTAGCAATTTGTTAACATTTGTGCAGACAATAAATAGGTAGTGACCGAGGATTAAAATCAGGAATATATGATGACAAAGTTGATAATTGTTATTCTACGTCACTTAAAAGCTTTCAGCATAAAATATCTAGAACACATACTGATAAAAATGAGCTATAAGTAATTCTAATTTATGTTAGGAGAACAGGGAGCTAGAAGCTACCTTGGCTGTATTTCACATGACTTTCTTTCTTAGCTGATTCTGGAGGTCCAGTGGTTGTCTCTTGTTATTTTTTTCTTATATAGTTTTTCTTATTATATTTACAATGTAAATGATACTGGATGAGGAAGAAAGGTATTTTAATAGCCGAACAGGCATTCATTAAATTTAGATTTAGCTACCAATATTAACTAAGTGTCTATGATATGCTGACACTAACAGTACCAACGAGTTTGGTATGCATGATTTTATTCTGGCCGTATAACATCTTTTCAGTGGTATTAATGGTATTGACTCTGTTTCTTGTATCCAGGTTACCTAGTATTCTGACTCTCTCTCTCTCTTTCTCTCTCTCTCTCTCTAGCTCTCTATCTGTCTCCCCTGCTCCTCCCTCTCTCTTTCTCCTCCTTTATTTTATTTGTTAACCTGATTTATCTTTGAAGTATATTCCAAGCATCTTCTTCAACATAAAGTCACACCAGAAGAAATCAAACCAAGAGATGACAAGAGAAAGAAATTGAGTCCTGGTGATTCTGCTTGAGTTGCTACATGCAGCTTTCTATTCCTGGATATTTCCAAGCATCATCTGGCCTTAAATTGCTGCCCTATTTTCCAGAAGGAAGACTACAACAGGAGTTGCCCAAATTGATTGTCCCACCACAGCTTGTATCTTGATTCCACCTGTGAATCCAGAAAACACTTCAGCCATTTGAAGAGTGAAGGGGAGGCTGGGCATGTTAAGAGGTAGATGTATTTGGCCAGATCCTGAAGCCAAGTCTGCGAGGATGTGTAAGGGCCTGATGCCATTACTGCCAATCCCTGCTACCCTTTCCCCCTACACACATACCAGTCACTCTAAATCCCAGCTGTACTCATCCTTGAATCTCTCTGCCCCATGCTCTTTCTAGAGGTCTAATAATATCTTAGAATCTTTGATTATTTTTGGTCATTTTTTGGAATTCACAATAATCAAAAAAACTCTGGAACTCTTGAATACAGTGTGCTGCTTCTTATGCTCTTATAGCAAAACAAAACTATTGATTTCATGGTTATGAGAGCAAGAAACTTAAAAGAATCATAGCTCTAGATTCTGCTTCTAGAATCATAGCTCTAGATTCTGCTTCTATTTAGCCAAAATTAGATGTTTAATTTACTCTACATAGAGACATTTCTTATGCATTTTATTATAAACTTGGTTTGAGAGGACCACGACACCCTCAAAAAGTGATTTACTCATTACTTATATTTAAACATGTATTTTTAAAATTTATGTGTGCCTTCTCATGGGGGACACTAGTATCAAGGGAGCCGGCATCATTTCCAGCCTGTTCATTATGCACCAAGACAGACAGAGAGCTGCATATTGGCCTTGATAGTCACCAACAAATATTTGTCAAAAATCAAATTATTTAATAAATAATAGTATAAATAAATTCCTTTCTACCACTGAAATTCTATCATATTTTACAAATGTCTCTTTGATATTAATTGTTGCCTTTTTTTTCATTATTTTAGATTTGTAGAACTGTCTGGGTGTACTATGTCTTATGTCACCAGCAAACAAAGCACAGGACTTTCCTTCCAGTCATATTTGATTAATTTGTTCTTGGAATAGGACAGGGACTCATCCCTGTTCCGACAGACTACAAGGCTTCCTTCAGAAGAAGCCGTGGCAGAGATCATCACAAAACGACTTTAAGAGTGTGACACATTGAAAGAGGACTCACTGAGGCCTGTGGCATTTGCAATGAGATGAAATGGTGGTTGAGAAACTTACAAATCTGTTTGGGAAGTTCTGACACTGGTTTGTGTCGTTAGATGATGCTGCCTGCCACCACCTTGACAGCTGCATAATAAGAACAAAAGTCTCTCTGCTCAGGGACAGCTGCAGCACTGGGACTGTAGCACCATCAGCTGTCATTTGGAGCTGACAGCCTTCATGATGGTGAGAAGACTTGGAGCTGCCATGGGCATCTCATTCAGTAACCAGTCTTTCCACTCATGTCAGTTTCCAGCCTAACCTCAGGTTAAGAGATGTGTCAGTATGACCCTTAGGAGTGTAATAGATCTGGTCAATCAAATGCTGTGAATCCTTTCTCAATGGAACAAAAGGTAGCAGTCTCAGAAAGGGTGGGTGTGAATAAAGCCAATCACCCAGATGGTTGCTCTAGGGCTCAATAAATAGTCACACAATGACAATTTTCTAGCAGCATATGTGGTCATTTGCAAACGGCTTTCACATACATTATCCTATTTATTTTTCAAAATAACCCTGTGAGATAAGACAAATAGGTACAATGATTACCATTTTATAAATGAGTCCATTGAGATTGAGAGAGACTGAATGGCTTGCCCAAGTCTGAATACATAGTCATTAATTAACCCTGGCTTAAATGGAAGCTTTCTAGTCTTCAGGTTCATAATGATAAACACTGACCAATGATACAATTTTGGCCAAAGAAGATAAGTCAAAATCACTGAATGAGAGAGGAGTGCCGAATCAAGCTTCAAATGCTAGCTTATAATATGTCCAGTTTCCCTCTCTCCTAGCGGTGTTTTCAAATACGTGTCCAGATTCCATCTTATTTCTCAATTAATTAGACTCATAATTATTCATGAAAGACAATGCACAGAGCATTCCACTTGATATTTTTACATATTGTCCATTTTTACTTTACCCTTACAAAAATAGCCTTTTGAATTGGTTTATATTATCTATATGTACCACAAGAGGTAATTGGAATTCAAAAAAAAAACACCAAAAACTCAAGTAACATCACACTGTAGGAAATGTTAGAACTATGCCTTGAACCCCTGTAATTTGACACTGAAACTGTCCTAATAAAATTAATACAACTTAATTGCTAGATTCTTAACAAAAACAGAAGCCTGGAGTAGCATCAGAGCAAAGTATGAACCAGCTTGCCCTAGAGCCACTTCCTTAAAGCTACCGCTTGGAAGTCACCTACCCCCATCACAAGATCCTAACTTCTACAGATAACATCCTTACCATTCATAAACCTCAAGGTTTTCATTTGAGATGTTTTGCAGATCCTGCATTCCAACAAGTCCGTTGATGCCAGCCAGTCTGAAGACCTGCTCTGAGGAAGCCACTCAGTACTGGAATGTGGTTTCCTCATCTCCCTGTCCCATGACTCAACCTCTCACTTTGCAAACAATCAGCAACCTTAGCTCCTCAGCTCTCTGTCCACCAAAATTCCCTTAAAAACCCCAGTCCAAAACTTCTAGGAGAGGTAGATTTGAGGTTCCCTCTCATCTTTTTCTTTGGCTGCTATTTGGTTATTAAACTCTTTATCTGCTGCAATTCCTGCTGTTTCGGTGCACTGATTGGTTACCGTGCACTAAGCAAGAATCTGATCATGCTATAACAACACTATGCAGGTTGATTTTCTTTATGCAAATATTCTGAAATGGATATGCACACATAGGGTCTCAAAGTCCTAATTTTCAATGTATATTTTTAAATGTTTATAATAAGAAAAGATCAGTATGACAATATTCTGAATCACTTGAATTAAGTCCTAAACAAACAAGTGTTGTCACATACTTTGTGGGGCCAACTCAAAACAGTTTGTTTCCAAGCTCGCAGGCAATCAAGATCACTCAATGTGACTGATTATTCTTTATGAGGCATTTCTTAAAAAGGGAATTCATGAGTCATTGACTAGAACTCTATCTGGTTCTCTAAATTTAGTCCATATTAATTTGGTTTATGTCAACACAAATATGCCTTGCAGGACTAGTGCAAGGTTTTGGGATAAGTACTGTGTTAAACAAGAGAGGAGTCAGATCATTTTCTTTTACTTAAGGGCCAGTTCCACAGTGTGTGACTGTAAAAAGTCCATAAAGCAGAATGAGAATTCAGGTAAGAATGTTAAACCTATCTCTTGTCTTGTGCCATCAAAAGAATTTGACACTCATAAAAATCAGTGACAAACTGTGTTAGTCTGTTCTCATGCTGCTAAAAAAGACATCCCTGAGACTGGGCAATTTATTAACAAAAGGGGGTTTAACGGATTCACAGCTCCACATGGCTGAGGAGGCCTTACCATTATGGTGGAAGGTGAAGGAGCAAAGGAACGTCTTACATGGTGTCGGGAAAGACAGCATGTGCAGGGGACCTGCCCTTTATAAAACCATCAGATCTCCTGATACTTATTTGCTATCAAGAGAACAGCATGGGAAAAACATGCCCCCATGATTCAATTACCTCCCACTGGATCTCTCCAATGACATGTGGGAATTATTGGAGCTACAATTCAAGATGAGATTTGGGTGGGGACACAGTCAAACCATATCACACACTTTTGCCATAATTACTGGCATGTAGTTAGTCAGGTAAAATACACTACATACTGTATAACTCATTTTATGTAAAACTAAAAAAAGCAAATTTATCTCTGTTGACAAAAAGTACATAGGTGGTTGGTTACCAGGGGATGCAAGGAGTGGTTGCAGTGAGGGAACAGAAAGAGGCACAAGAAAGTTTGGGGGCGATGCCATCACACATCATCTTGGTTGTGCCCATGGCTTCATGTGTGCATACACATAACAGAGCATATCCAATGGTACCCTTTCAATACAATTTCTGTGGTTTCTTGCATGTTTGGTATACCTCAATAACATTGTTTAAAAAGTAAATTACTGGTAATGCTTCTTGAAGTTTGATTAATAATTACACATAAATAATTTAAACTTCTAGTGAATTATATTTGGATTAAATCAAGTAAAGAAGAATGAATAAACTATTCATTCCTCAGCTGGCTCCTTAATTCCCAGGTTATAATTATTGGGGTCTATGTACCAAATTTTACTGAGTATTTTCTATCTCTAACACTAGGTTTTTCTTAGTAACGGAGTTCTGCCAGATTGAAATCTTGCTTCAGACTTTTCAACTTAAATATAAGGTCTTTTTCCTCCCAAAAGATATGCTAAACATATCTTATGTTAATGTACATACATAAATATTAATATCTAGAATTTATACTTTATATATTTACATGTCAGTGTATGTTTATGTGAATATATTTTATATTCTTTGTTCATATGTATGTTCTTGTTATAATATTAAATATGACTTTCATTAACAAAGAATGTGTTTAAGGAAAAATAGTCAAATTCCATTATATTTTTTAAAAGAAATGGATAATCCAAATCAAGCCTTCAAGCCTTCCAAATTTTAAAATGATGAAGGATATCTAATTAAACACTTAACTAATAGTAAAACTAGGAATATAACTTCAATATACAAAGCAGAAATAGTACAGAAAATTATGACACATGAACTTGATGGACTTTTATGCAGCCATTAAAATGATAATTATGAAGGCTATAAAACAAAATGAAATGCTTATAGTAAAATATTGAGTGACAAAGGCAGAATGCAAAATCATATCTATACTATAATTAGGTTTTGCACAACACATACTTAAGGAGTTTGTAACTCCATTTCAAGCATTGTCTTAGGTCCTGCAGTTGCAAAGGTAAAGAAATAACTGCCCATAGCTTTAAGAAGCTCAGTCTCATTGCGGGAGACTGACATGCAGTAAATGAGTATGATAACCTCTAAGACCTGCTATATAATTATATAGTGCAGAAGTAGGTCAGAAAAATAAGTAACAAAGCCCATGAAGTTAGCTAGGAAAACTTCCAGAGAAATAAATATCTGTCTGTGTAGGTACACTGGCCAGAGAGCAACTATATCTGGGATGGAAATCCCCTTGGTACTTTTGAGAGACAAGAAGAAGTCAAATAAAATGTTTTCTTAGCAGCAGCAGCCAGTAGGCATAGCCCAAATGGCTCAATTCTCTCTCACCTGCTTCAACTCCTGCTTGTCCACATCGCCTACCTGCAAATCTGTTGGTAGAAACCTCTTTCCTGCCCCTGCTCATCATAGGAACGTCATGGTTTATGTTGATATACTTTTATGGCTTTTTGATAACCCCAAACTGCTGGATCCTTAAGGGTCACTTCTCTGACACTCGGCGTAGTTTATTATTTTAGGATTCCAAACTTTTTCCTGACTCACTAATTCTTCTTGCGTAATGCTATCAACTTTGGCCTCTAACTACGGCGACTCTCCATTCTGATTCTTAAACATTACAGCTGGGAACATAAAAGTATGTTCTATAGAGTATATAGAGAAAGGGTCAGCAAATCGCCACCCATTGACCAAAGCTGTCCTGCTAAATATTTTGGTACTACCTATGCTATAGACCAAATATTTATGTATCTCCAAATACAATGAAACATAATCCTCAATATAATGATACTTGGAGGTGAGGCCTTTGTGAGGTGACTAAGTCATGAGGTCAGAGCCCTCATAAATGGATTAGTGTCCAGAGGACACAGATGGCCATCTATGATCCAGGACGCAGGCCCTCACCAAATACCACATGTGCTGACATCTTCTCATTGGAATTCATAGCCTCCAGAACCATGAGAAATAAATTTCTTAGCTATCTGTCATAGCAGCCTGAACAAAATAAGACAAAATTCAAAGTTCAAATAGCACTTACATTTCTATCAAGCTGGAAACAAATATATTTTATGACACAATAATTACATTAAAAACATTTTCTTCTTTGTAAATAAAGTTTTATTAGAACATGACCATGTTTTCTATCTTTATATACAGCTAGTCTCCAACTTATGATGGTTTGAGTTACAATTTTTCAGCTTTGTAATGGTGCAACAGGGATACACATCCAGTAGAAAATGTACTTCAAGTACCCATAAAACTATTCTGTTTTTCACATTGAGTATTCAATAAATTACATAAGAAATTCAACACCGAATTACAAAATAGGGTTTGTGTTAGATAATTTTACCCAATGGTGGGCTTTGTAAGTATTCTGAGCACATTTAAAGTGGGCTCGGCTAAGATGTGACATTCAGTAGCTTGGGTGTATTAAATGCGTTTTTGATTCACAATGGGTTTACTGGGATAAAACCCAATTGTAAGTTGAGAAACATCTGTATATTCTGTGGCTACATTCTTGTTACAGCGGCAGAGTTTAGTAATTGTAACAGAGAGTATGACCTGAAAAAAATAAAACAGTTTGCCCTTTACAGACAGTTTTGTTGACTATGTAATAGAGAATAGTCTCAACATATTGCTATAGTTTATTTATTATATGTATAACTACACATTTATTATATGTGTATTTATTAAATGTATATGTGTTATTTATTAAATGTATATTTATTATATGTATAACTATATTTATTTTATGTACAACTATGTATTCATTGTATTTTGACAATACTTTAATGTAACTAAATCTTTTCAACAGCAATAAAAGTTTAGTAAAAATAAAAATCAAGTACCACATTTCTATTTCTCAAATAAATTGATGATGATGTAAAATTTGTTAATATTTGCCTTCCATATTAGTCCATTTTCATGCTGCTGATAAAGATATACTCATGACTGGAAACAAAAATAGGTTTAACAGATTTACAGTTTCACATGGCTTGGGAGGTCTTGCAATCACGGTGGAAGGCAAGGAGGAGCAAGCCATGTCTTATATAGATGGCAGTCAGCAAAAAGAGGGAGCTTGTGCAGGGAAACTCCCCTTTATAAAACTGTCAGATCTCATGAGACTTACTTACTATCACAAGAACAGCATGAGAAAGATCTACTCCCATGATTCAATTAACTCCCACTTGATCCCTCCCACAACACATGAGAATTCAAGATGAGATTTGGGTGGGGACACAGCCGAATCATATCATTCCTCCCTGAGAAAATCAAATCTCATTTTCTCACATTTCAAAACTAATTATGCCTTCCCCAAAGTCCCCCCAAAGTCTTAACTCATTTCAGCATTAATTCAAATGTCCACAGTTCAACATCTCATCTGAGACAAGGCAAGTCCCTTCTGCCCTAAGCCTGTAAAATCAAAAGCAAGTTACTGACTTCCTAGATACAATGGGGGTACAGGTATTGGGTAAATACAGCCATTCCAAATGGGAGAGATTGGCCAAAACAAAGTGGTTACAGGCCCCATGCAAGTCCAAATTCCAGTGGGGCGGTCAGATCTTAAAGCTCCAAAATGATCTCCTTTGACTCCACGTGTCACATCCAGGTAATGACAATGCAAGAGGTGAGTTCCCATGGTCTTGGGCAGCTCCACTCCTGCGGCTTTGCAGGGCACAGCCTCCCTTGCCGGCTGCTTTCATGGGCTGGGGTTGAGTGTCTGCAGCTTTTCCAGGCACATGGTGTAAGTTAGTGGACCTACAATTCTGGGGTCTGGAGGATGGTGAGCCTCTTCTCACAGCTCCACTAGGCAGTGCCCCAGTAGAGACTCTGTGTGGGAGCTCCAACCCCACATTTTCCTTTCATACTGTGCTAGCAGAGGTTATCCACAAGAGCCTCATTCCTGCAGCAAACTTCTACCTAGACATCCAAGTGTTTCCATACATCCTCTGAAATCTAGGCAGAGGTTCCCACACTCCAAATCTTTACTTCTGTGCTCTGGCAAGAAGCACATCACATGGAAGCTGCAAAGCTTGAGACTGCACCCTCTGAAGCCACAGCCCAAGCTCTATGCTGGCCCCTTTCAGCCACGACTGGAGCAGCTGAGATGCAGAGCACCAAGTCCCTAGGCTGAACACAGCATGGGTACCCTGGGCACAGCCCATGAAACCACTTTTTTTCTCCTAGTTATGAGAGGGGCTGCCATGAAGACCTCTGATAGGCCCTGGAGACATTTTTCCCATTGTCTTAGGAACTAACATTGACCCCTTGCTGCTTATGCAAATTTCTGCAGCCAGCTTGAATTTCTCCTTAGCAAACGAATTTTTCTTTTCTATTGCATTGCCAGGTCGCAAATTTTCTGAACTTTTATGTTCTGCTTTCCTTATAAAACTGATTGCCTTTAACAGCACCCAAGTCACATCTTGAATGCTTTGCTGCTGAGAAATTTCTTCTGCCAGAAACCCTAAATCATCTCTCTCAAGTTCAAAGTTCCACAAATCTCTAGGGCAGAAGTAAAATGTCACCAGTCTCTATTAAACATAGCAAGAGTCACATTTACTCCAGTTTCCAACAAGTTCCTCATCTCCATCTGACACCACCTTAGCCTGGATTTGATTGCCCATGTCATTATCAACATTTTGGTCAAAGCCCTTCAACAAGTCTCTAGCGAGTTCCAAACTTTCCCACATTTTCCTGTCTTCTGAGCCCTCCAAACTGTTCCAACCTCTGCCTTTTACCCAGTTCACAAGTCGCTTCCACATTTTCGGGTATGTTTTCAGCAGCACCCTACGTTACTGGTACCAATTTACTATATTAGTCCGTTTTCATGCTGCTGATAAAGATATACCTGAGGCTGTGAACAAAAATATGTTTAATGGACTAACAGTTCCACATGGCTTAGGAGGCATCACAATCATGGCAGAAGGCAAGGAGGAGCAAGTCACATCTTACATGGATGGCAGTGGGCAAAAAGAAGGAGTTTGTGCAGGAAAATTTCCCCATATAAAACCATCAGATTTCATGAGACTTATTCACTATCATGAGAGCACCATGGAAAAGACCTGACTGTATGATTCAATTACCTCCCACTGGTCCCTCTCACAACATGTGGGAATTCAAGATGAGATTTGGGGAGGACACAGTCAAACCACATCACCTTCCACCAGTGATGTCTCTGACCACACGAAAAACCAATACACATCAATCTGCCTCAGCATCTATCTAAAATAGTAGAGTAATTTTAACAAGTCTCTGCCTAAAGATAGAAATTTTACCCATTACCTCTTAGCCCAGCTTGTTTTGATCATCAATCTGTAAAGCTTAACTTTCAATGTTGACAAAAAGCCTATTGTTTTAAATTTATTTATGTTTGTTTCATCTTTCCTTCTGCAGTATAAAAAGAAAGAAAAAAATTAATGTGTTTACAATTAAATTATGATTTTAAATTGATGTTATTAGATGCCTCAAATATGGTATCTGTTTTTTTAAGTCTATTTTGTGTTGCTATAACACAATATCACATACTGGATAATTTATAAAACATAGTGAGACTGGTAATCTCAAAAGAGAAGGGAGTTGGCATCGGGTGAGGGTTTTCTTGCTGCATAATTTATTACAAAAGGCCAAAGGGAAAAAGAGAGCAAGAGAAAGGAAGCTAAATTCATCTTTTTTATCGGAAACCCATTCTAAATAATATCATTAATCCATTAGTGGTGGCAGAGCCCTCATAACCTAATCACCTTATAAAGGTCCCACTTCTCAATACTGTTGCATTGAGGATTAAGTTTCCAATATATGAATTTTGGGGTTACATGCATGCCATCATATTCTAGCTCATGATTCCCAAAATTCATGTCCTTCTCTCATGTAAAATACATTTATTAAATCCCAGTAGCCCCAAAGTGTTAACTTTTTCCAGCACTAACTCAAATGTCCAAAGTTCAGAGTCTAATCTGAATCAGAGATGAGTGAGACTTACAGCATGATTCATTCAGAAGCAAGTTCCTCTAGAGCTGTAAGCCTGTGAAATTAACAAGTTATCTGCTTCCAAAACACAGTGTTGGAACAACCATAAGCTAGACATTCCCATTCCAAAAGGGAGAAATAGGCAAGATAAAAGAAATAACTGGTCCCAAGGAAATCCAAAATCTAAGAGAAAAATCAATACTGAGTTTTATAGTTGGAAAATCATCACCTTTGACTTTATCCGTCACATCCTGGGAACGCTGGGGTAGGAGCTGGGACCCCAAAGCCAAAGACAACCTCATTCCTATGGCATTGCTGGGCACAGCCCATCCATCCACTCTCAGGGGCTAGAATTTCATGACCGTAGCTTTCCCAAACTAGAGTTGCACATTGGTGGCCCTACAGTTCTGTAGTCTTGGGGGCTTCCCTACTCCCCCAGGTTCAATGGGCATTGCCCTAGTGGATGCTCTCTGCAGTAGCTCTGCCCTTGTAACAAATCTCTGCATAGGCCTCCAGGACATCCATGGCAACCTTTGAAATCTAGGTGGAGACTGTCACAGCCCCACAACTTATGCATTTTGCTTTGCAGAATTTGCACCACATAGATGCCACCAAAGTTTATGGCTTGGACCTCCAAAGCAGCAGGTAGAGTGTCACTTAGGCCCACTTGAGCCATAGACGAGGCAGTCAAAGAGCAGTTTGCTGGAAGGCAGGGAACAGATTCCAAGGCGGCACTGAGCAGGAAGCCAATGGAGGGCACCCTGGGCTCATCCCCTGAATTTATTCTGCCCTCCTGGTGCTCTGGACCTGTGATGGGAGGGGCAGCCTTGAAGATCTCTGAAATGCCTTCAGGTCTTCCTCCTATTGTCTTAATGAATCTAACCTAACTTTCTTCTATCCATATTAACTTCTTTTTTAAAAAATACTTCAATTTTTATTTTAGATTCAGGTGCACATGTGCAGGTTTCTTACATAGGTATACCGTATGATACTGAGGTTTAGGGTACAATTGACCTAGTCACCCTGGTAGTGAGCATAGTACTCTACAGGTAATTTTTCAGCCCTTACCTCCCTCCTTTTCTCCCCACTCTAGTAGTCCCTAGTATCTATTGTTCCCATCTTCATGTCCATGAATACCCAATGTTTAGCTCCCTTTCAAAAGTGAGAACATGCAGTATTTGGTTTTCTGTTTCCACAATAATTAAATTAGAATAATGGCCTACAGCGTCATCCAAGTTCCTTGAGAATAAAGAATAATTTCATTCTTTTTTTATGGATATCTAATATTTAATGATGCATATATACCACATTTTTTCCCCAATCCACCACTGATGGGCATCTAGGTTGATTCCATGCCTTTCCTATTGTGAATGGCGTTGCAATAAACATAAAAGTATGTTGCAGGAAGTAAGGGACTCTGAACAGAGGGACTGGCTAAAGCCATGGCAGAAGAACATAAATTGTGAAGACTTCATGGACACTTATCACTTCCCCAATCAATACTCTTGTGATTTCCTATGCCTGTCTTTACTTTAATCTCTTAATCCCATCATCTTCGTAAGTTGAGGATGAATGTCACCTCAGGACCCTGTGATAATTGTGTTAACTGCACAAATTGTTTATAGAGCATGTGTGTTTGAACAATATGAAATCTGGGCACCTTAAGAACAGGATAACAGCAATTTTCAGGGAACAAGGGAGATAACCTTAAAGTCTGGCTGCCTGTGGGCCGGGCAGGACAGAGGAAATTCCAGCTTGGCGATTTCTAGTCAGACAGGTTCTCTGCTCTTGAACCCTGACAATGCATGCACAGCAGGACATGGAAGTTCATTAGTGATTCTAGTTTCACCCTGACCTTCTGCCATGTGATCTTTTCTCGCCCTTGAAGCATGTGATCTCTGTGACCCACACCCTATTCGTACACTCCCTCCCCTTTGAAAATTGCTAATAAGAACTGGCAGGTTTTATGGCTCAGGGGGCATCACGGAACCTGCTGACAAGGGATGTCTTCCCCAGACACCCAGCTTGAGTGCCAGATTTCGCCCCTGATAATTTAACAGAGGTTCTTTTCTATTTTCCCTAAGTGTCGGCCTGTCTGAGAAGTATAGGGAAAGAGTACAAAAGAGAGAAATTTTAAAGCTAGGTGTCTGCCAGGCTGCAATTTCCTAATCCTAGCAAGCCTGGGGGCACTGCAGGAGACTAGGGCATGTTTCATTCCTATCTACATCTGCATAAAGGCAGACACTCCCAGGGCGGCCATTTCAGAGGCGTCCCCTAGGAATGCACTCTTTTCCCAGGGCTGTTAATTATTAATATTCCTTACTGGGGAAAGAATTCAGTGATATTTATCTTACCCATTTTCGGTAATAAGAGAAATATAGCTCTGTCCTACCTGGCCCACAGGCAGCCAGACTTTAAGGTTATCACAGGGTCCTGAGGCGACATTCATCCTCTGCTTGCGAAGATGATGGGATTAAGAGATTAAAGACAGGCATAGGAAATCACAAGAGTATTGATTGGGGAAGTGATAAACGTCCATGAAATCTTCACAATTTATGCTCAGATTGCAGTAAAGACAGGTGTAATTAATTATAAAAGTATTAATTTGGAGAACTAATAAATGTCCATGAAAGCTTCACAATTTGTTCTTCTGCCGTGGCTTCAGCCGATCCTTCCATTCGGGTTCCCTGACTTCCCGCAACAGAAGTACCTATGTCTTTTTGGTAGAATAATTAATTTTCCCTTGAGTATACCTGATAATGGGATTCCTGGGTCAAAGGGTGGTTCTGTTTTATGTACTTTGAGAAATCTCCAAACTGCTTTCCACAGGCGCTGAACTAATTTACATTTTCACTAACAGTGTGCATGTGTTTTCTTTGCTCTCTATCCTCACCAGACTTTGTTGTTTTTTGACTTTTAAATAATGGCCATCCTGACTGGTGTGAGAGGATATCTCACTGTGGTTTGGATTTGCATCTATCTGATGGTTAGTGATGCTGATTAGTTTTTAACATGTTTTTAGGCTGCTTGAATGTCTTCTTTTGAGAAGTGCCTGTTCATTTTTTTCCCACATTATAATGGACTTATTTGTGTTTTGCTTGCTGCTTTGCTTAAGTTTCTTAAGAATCTGGATATTATACCTTTTCATTCAATTCATAGAGTCAAATAAATCTCTCTGAAATGTACTAAGTTGAGGGTAAAACAGCTGACATTAATAGGAGTGCTCTTAAAATTTAGTCCATTTAAAATTGAAGGTAGAAATTAGTTGTTATTCTGGTGCTAATATAAAAAATTTTGGAGGAGTACATTGTTATGTTAAAAGCAAGGTTCTTGCTGAATTAAGAAATCAACAAGGCTTCTATGTACTGGAATTGATTGTGTTGCACAAGCAAACACTTCCTTGCATAGTAAAAAATGACTATGATGAACAGCCTCCAGTAAATCTACCAGTGAGGTTGAATTCATATTTGTCAAAATTTACAAATATATTTATACACATACAGTTAAATTGAAACTACTGTGAAATGTTGACAAATAGATAATTTCAATCACAAAAAATACTTGGTAACAACTGACGTTTTCCTTCTTTTTAGCAACTATCTATGAAATGATTGAAATGTAAGACACTGAACTCTGTTGATTACTTTTTGTAGAATGGGTATTATTTCTTTTTTAAATGGTTTGTAGTATTTTCCAGCAAAATCATCTCAATCTGAGAGTTTCATTGTTGGAAAGTTTTCAGCTACCAATTCAGCATCCTTAAAAGATATGACACTATTCATTTTATTTAGATTTTCAGTGAGATTTGGTAGTTCCTGTTTTCAATAAATATTTCTGTTTTATTTAAGTTGCCACATTTTGTCCATGGTATTTCTATATATTTCTCTATTATCTTTTTCATGTCTATGGGTTATTTATTATTGTTCTGTCATTCTTGAGATTGGTAATATGGGACTTATCTCTCTGTTAGTCTGGCTAGACGTTTATCAATTTTATTAAGTTTTTCCAAAAACCAGCTGATTTCATTGATTTTTTCCATTCATTTTTCTGTTTTTACTTTTATGTATTTTTGTTCTAATCTTTATTCCCTTTTTTCTTCTTGCTTTGGGTTTAATTTGCTCTTCATTTTATAGTTTCTTGAGATAGAAGTTTATATTACTTATTTGAGACTTCATTTCTTTCTTAGTATAAGCATTTAATATTTTGAAATGTCCTTAAACACTACTTTAGCTACATCCTACATATTTTGATATATTGTGTTTTCATTTTCTTAAAATTCAAAGCCATTTTCCAATTTTCTTTATGACTTCCACTTTTTCCCTACTGGATTATTTAGAATTGTGGTCTTCAATTTTAAAACATTCTATGTTTCTCCAAAAATATTTCCGTCATTTAGTCTTAGTGTTACATTTTGTGGAACATATATTGTATAATTACAACTTGATTAAAATTATTGAGATATATATTATGACCCAGAATATGTTCTACCTTAGGAAATGTTTTATATGTACTTGAAAATGGTTTCATTCTGCTATTGTTGGGTGAAATTTTTCTATAAATGTGAATCTGGAAAAAGTTTGTTGATAATTGTTCAGGTTTTCTATATCTTGTGATTTTATGTCCATTTGTTCTACAGATTACTGAGAGAGAGGAGACAAAATCCAAACTATAATTATAGATTCCTCTATTCCTTCTTGTAATTCTATGAGTTCTTCATTCATTTATTTTGAATTCCTCCTTGACTTTTATATGTCTTTTCAGAGATTTGGATTCTTTATCACTTTATCAGTTTATTATTTATCTTTGTTCTGGGACATACTAATCCTTATCACAAATTGGTCACACCACTTTTCTTTTTTTTTTCATAAGTGACTTGATGATCCTTATGCATTTCTTCTGTTCATGTTTTATCTCTATCATATGTAAGAAATCTTCTTACAGACAGCATATATTTGGGTCTTGATTTTTATCTAATCTAACAATCATGTATTTTAATTTTTGTTTTTATACCAGTTATATTTGAATTAATTATTGATATTATGGAATTAAACATGCTATCTTATTTGTTTTGCACTTGTTTGTTCTTTATAATTTACTTACTTATTGTCTGCCATGTTTTAGATTAATTATATATCATGTAAAATTTCCTGCTATCCACTATTGATTAATCTTTTCTATATCTTTAGAAATAATTTCCGTAGGTATATGCCTATATCTAAACACACACACACACACACACACACACACACACACAATCTTTATTTTATTACAATATAAATCAAAGTAATACAGATTTTTGTAACCTTCTGTTTTCTGTAATATTGTTTTTAGACAATTTATTTCTACATACAGCATTAATCCAAAAGACAATGTCATTTTTGTTTATTTGTCTGTTCTGTTGTGATAATAATATTTAACATAGGTGATAGCCTCTTAAAATATTTAAGTGCACAATATAGTATTGTAAATTAAAGGCAAAATATTGTGCAACAAATCTGTAGAAATAGCTACTTTGCATAACTGAAACCATATACCCATTGAATAGCTACCTTTTTATTTAATGTAGTAAATCAATTATATGCCAAAATTATATAAACATTTTGCTATAATTCAGGCAATGACAAGCCATTGACAAGCCATGAAATTTGTATTAACAATTCATGAAATGAGTCAAAGGAAAAGGTAAAACTGTTCAGGTTTGGGGCTTAGGTAATATTTAAATACATAACAAGTATAGATATTAGAAATATCAATGGAGGTATGTGAAAATAATACTACATGAATATTCTTTGAGGAATGTTAAATATAGCAACTTTTTTTTCTGGTCTTAGACTACTTATTGCCACAATGTTTAGGTTTTGGACATTTTTTAAATCAAAGTTTATTTTTTGAGGGGATTCCACTTCATCTCCGCCACGAATCACTCATTGAGCTCACTGGGTTTGATAGTGTGTCAAACCCTGGATTCACAAGGTGGATCAGATACAGCCCTCACCATGGGGAATTCCCAGACTAATAGGAAAGATAAGTACATAGGTACTTATGTACATAAGTAGATAAGTACATAGGCAGTTTCTATACAACACCTTTAAACTGTCAGATGGAAGTAAAAGTTAATCTGAAGAAACACAAGAAAGAACATGCGTCTATTTACGGAGGTTGGGGAGGGCGAAGACATTCAGGAAAGTTTCCCAGTGAGAGGGGTAGCCTCTGAATTGAGTTTAAAATGAGAAGTAAAACATAGCAGATGAATAAAAGAGGGAAATAGAACATCTTAGCAGACATTAAATAACTTAAAACAATAGGAGATTGTTTCAGCTCTAGCCTTGTGAAATAGAAATTAACACATATGTGATTTATTTAGGAGGTTAGGATCTTAATTAGGCCTAAACTTAACACAGTAATGGGAAGATTTCAGTGGAAGCTGCAACA
Source organism: Mandrillus leucophaeus (assembly GCF_000951045.1). Classification (NCBI taxonomy): domain Eukaryota; kingdom Metazoa; phylum Chordata; class Mammalia; order Primates; family Cercopithecidae; genus Mandrillus; species Mandrillus leucophaeus. The sequence goes on from NW_012101732.1 coordinate 111,153, forward strand.
GCTCTTCATAAGGAAAGGTCAAATAAAAGCCTAATCAAATCATCCTTCAAATTCTTCCCCTACAGATTCTTCATAAAGAACAACATACAACAGATAATGAGAGAATCTGCAAATATGAGAAAGTGAAATATACTCAAATGCATAATTACCTATGGTCAGGTTATCTGTTCTCTGATTATGATATATAGTCACAGAGAGGTTTTTGTTAATATTAGAAATCGATAGATATACAAATCGATGAAAATAAACTTTTATGAGTAATTAATATGTCCACTGTCTGATCACAACACTGTTTCACAAATGCATGCTTATGTCAGACCATATCAAATTATACAGTTTACATTTATATAGTTTATGGTGTTTTCATTATATTTCAATAAAGCTGTTAAAGAAAAATAAAGGAAATCTACATCTCTGCATAGAGAAGTCACTGTCTACCCCATATTTTCAGGATTTTCATTTTTGGTTGTTATTGTAATAGTAAACTTGGATTGACAGTGAGATCATCTTACTCCTGATCCATGGTTCTTGCTTTCTCTGGTGAGAGCATTTGCTGAAGTGAGGGACAGCATCTGTGATCTCTAGGTGGAGAAATTTCAATTGACGCAAGAGGTCTAAACCTATGGATCCATTAACATGAGGACTTAAAATCTGACCAACTGAGATTCTGCATAACAGTAATAGGCCAATGGTGGTATAGGCACATTTATGCCATTTATGCTATGAATGATAGCTTTATTAAGCAAATATTTGAAGAAGTCATAATTTTAATCCATTTAGTATTCCCTGGTGGCTATTGCATGCAGGTACTAGGCTAAACTCATGGGAAACAAAAGTAAATAAAACACGGATATAGCTCCATAGGAATGCCAGGTCCATTGCCAGAGGACAGCAGGTTAAAGTCATGAAGTGGAATAACAGTCACTGCACAACCACAGGCCTGGTGTAATGGTACCGTAGGACAGGGATTGAACAATTAGAATAGGCAAGTTTCGGAGACAGTCTCGAAAACAGATGGCATTTGAATGGGAATTTGAAGAATGTAAGAAAAACAACATTGTCTCATCAGACTGGCTAAGATTTTTTATCGTGCATATTTCTTGAGTACAGTATGAGATTTTGGCACATGCATAAATTATGCAATGATCGAATCAGTGTAACTAGCACACCCATCACTTTAAACACTTATTATTTCTTCATAACGACATCTGAAAGCCTATCTTCTAGCTATTTAAAAGCATCCAATACAGCTGGGTG
>NW_012101732.1:113814-116691 GCF_000951045.1 Mandrillus leucophaeus
GCTTGCGAAGATGATGGGATTAAGAGATTAAAGACAGGCATAGGAAATCACAAGAGTATTGATTGGGGAAGTGATAAACGTCCATGAAATCTTCACAATTTATGCTCAGATTGCAGTAAAGACAGGTGTAATTAATTATAAAAGTATTAATTTGGAGAACTAATAAATGTCCATGAAAGCTTCACAATTTGTTCTTCTGCCGTGGCTTCAGCCGATCCTTCCATTCGGGTTCCCTGACTTCCCGCAACAGAAGTACCTATGTCTTTTTGGTAGAATAATTAATTTTCCCTTGAGTATACCTGATAATGGGATTCCTGGGTCAAAGAGTGGTTCTGTTTTATGTACTTTGAGAAATCTCCAAACTGCTTTCCACAGGCGCTGAACTAATTTACATTTTCACTAACAGTGTGCATGTGTTTTCTTTGCTCTCTATCCTCACCAGACTTTGTTGTTTTTTGACTTTTAAATAATGGCCATCCTGACTGGTGTGAGAGGATATCTCACTGTGGTTTGGATTTGCATCTATCTGATGGTTAGTGATGCTGATTAGTTTTTAACATGTTTTTAGGCTGCTTGAATGTCTTCTTTTGAGAAGTGCCTGTTCATTTTTTTCCCACATTATAATGGACTTATTTGTGTTTTGCTTGCTGCTTTGCTTAAGTTTCTTAAGAATCTGGATATTATACCTTTTCATTCAATTCATAGAGTCAAATAAATCTCTCTGAAATGTACTAAGTTGAGGGTAAAACAGCTGACATTAATAGGAGTGCTCTTAAAATTTAGTCCATTTAAAATTGAAGGTAGAAATTAGTTGTTATTCTGGTGCTAATATAAAAAATTTTGGAGGAGTACATTGTTATGTTAAAAGCAAGGTTCTTGCTGAATTAAGAAATCAACAAGGCTTCTATGTACTGGAATTGATTGTGTTGCACAAGCAAACACTTCCTTGCATAGTAAAAAATGACTATGATGAACAGCCTCCAGTAAATCTACCAGTGAGGTTGAATTCATATTTGTCAAAATTTACAAATATATTTATACACATACAGTTAAATTGAAACTACTGTGAAATGTTGACAAATAGATAATTTCAATCACAAAAAATACTTGGTAACAACTGACGTTTTCCTTCTTTTTAGCAACTATCTATGAAATGATTGAAATGTAAGACACTGAACTCTGTTGATTACTTTTTGTAGAATGGGTATTATTTCTTTTTTAAATGGTTTGTAGTATTTTCCAGCAAAATCATCTCAATCTGAGAGTTTCATTGTTGGAAAGTTTTCAGCTACCAATTCAGCATTCTTAAAAGATATGACACTATTCATTTTATTTAGATTTTCAGTGAGATTTGGTAGTTCCTGTTTTCAATAAATATTTCTGTTTTATTTAAGTTGCCACATTTTGTCCATGGTATTTCTATATATTTCTCTATTATCTTTTTCATGTCTATGGGTTATTTATTATTGTTCTGTCATTCTTGAGATTGGTAATATGGGACTTATCTCTCTGTTAGTCTGGCTAGACGTTTATCAATTTTATTAAGTTTTTCCAAAAACCAGCTGATTTCATTGATTTTTTCCATTCATTTTTCTGTTTTTACTTTTATGTATTTTTGTTCTAATCTTTATTCCCTTTTTTCTTCTTGCTTTGGGTTTAATTTGCTCTTCATTTTATAGTTTCTTGAGATAGAAGTTTATATTACTTATTTGAGACTTCATTTCTTTCTTAGTATAAGCATTTAATATTTTGAAATGTCCTTAAACACTACTTTAGCTACATCCTACATATTTTGATATATTGTGTTTTCATTTTCTTAAAATTCAAAGCCATTTTCCAATTTTCTTTATGACTTCCACTTTTTCCCTACTGGATTATTTAGAATTGTGGTCTTCAATTTTAAAACATTCTATGTTTCTCCAAAAATATTTCCGTCATTTAGTCTTAGTGTTACATTTTGTGGAACATATATTGTATAATTACAACTTGATTAAAATTATTGAGATATATATTATGACCCAGAATATGTTCTACCTTAGGAAATGTTTTATATGTACTTGAAAATGGTTTCATTCTGCTATTGTTGGGTGAAATTTTTCTATAAATGTGAATCTGGAAAAAGTTTGTTGATAATTGTTCAGGTTTTCTATATCTTGTGATTTTATGTCCATTTGTTCTACAGATTACTGAGAGAGAGGAGACAAAATCCAAACTATAATTATAGATTCCTCTATTCCTTCTTGTAATTCTATGAGTTCTTCATTCATTTATTTTGAATTCCTCCTTGACTTTTATATGTCTTTTCAGAGATTTGGATTCTTTATCACTTTATCAGTTTATTATTTATCTTTGTTCTGGGACATACTAATCCTTATCACAAATTGGTCACACCACTTTTCTTTTTTTTTTCATAAGTGACTTGATGATCCTTATGCATTTCTTCTGTTCATGTTTTATCTCTATCATATGTAAGAAATCTTCTTACAGACAGCATATATTTGGGTCTTGATTTTTATCTAATCTAACAATCATGTATTTTAATTTTTGTTTTTATACCAGTTATATTTGAATTAATTATTGATATTATGGAATTAAACATGCTATCTTATTTGTTTTGCACTTGTTTGTTCTTTATAATTTACTTACTTATTGTCTGCCATGTTTTAGATTAATTATATATCATGTAAAATTTCCTGCTATCCACTATTGATTAATCTTTTCTATATCTTTAGAAATAATTTCCGTAGGTATATGCCTATATCTAAACACACACACACACACACACACACACACACACACAATCTTTATTTTATTACAATATAAATCAAAGTAATACAGATTTTTGTAACCTTCTGTTTTCTGTAATATTGTTTTTAG
>NW_012101732.1:121196-124388 GCF_000951045.1 Mandrillus leucophaeus
CAGGTCCATTGCCAGAGGACAGCAGGTTAAAGTCATGAAGTGGAATAACAGTCACTGCACAACCACAGGCCTGGTGTAATGGTACCGTAGGACAGGGATTGAACAACTAGAATAGGCAAGTTTCGGAGACAGTCTCGAAAACAGATGGCATTTGAATGGGAATTTGAAGAATGTAAGAAAAACAACATTGTCTCATCAGACTGGCTAAGATTTTTTATTGTGCATATTTCTTGAGTACAGTATGAGATTTTGGCACATGCATAAATTATGCAATGATCGAATCAGTGTAACTAGCACACCCATCACTTTAAACACTTATTATTTCTTCATAACGACATCTGAAAGCCTATCTTCTAGCTATTTAAAAGCATCCAATACAGCTGGGTGCAGTGGCTCATGCCTATAATCCCAGCACTTTGGGAGGCCAAGGTGGACAGATTATGAGGTCAAGAGATCAAGACCATCCCGGCCAACATGGTAAAACCCTGTCTCTTCTAAAAATACAAAAATTAGCCGGAATCACTTGAACACAGGAGGTGGAGGTTGCAGTGAGCCGAGATCACACTGCTGCACTCTAGCCTGGTGACAGAGAGAGCCTCTGTCTCAAAACAAACAAACAAACAAAAATGCATTCTTTTTAACACTAGTAATTCTACTACGCAATAGACCACCAGAACTTAACCTCTTTTATCTAACTATAACTTTGTACCTGTTGACCAATCCCTCATTATCTCCCTTTCAGCCTCCTTTTCCCATTCTCTGGTAACCACAAATCTATAACTAACATCATACCGAATGGGAAAAGTTGAACACTTTCTCTGTAAGTTCTGAAATATTATAATGATGTCCACTTTCCCCGCTTTTATTCAACATACTGCTGGAAGTCCTAGCCAGAAACATCAGGCAAAAGGAAGAAATAAAGGGCATCCAAATTATAAAGGAAGAAATCAAATTGACCCTGTGTGGAGATTAAACAGTCTTATTTATGGAGAACTGCAAGGACTCCATGAAAACTATTACAACTAATTAAAAAATTCAGTAAAGTGGCAGGACACAAAATTAACATACAAAATCAGTAGTTTCATTATGCCACTAGAGACTTATGTGGAAAAGAAATCAGGAAAGCAATCCATTTTACAGTTTTACAGGAGCAAGAAGAAATTTAGCCAAGGAGGTGAGAGATCTTTAAGATGAAAACTGTAAAACATTGATGAAAGAAATTGAAGAAACACACACACACACACACACACACACACACACACAGACATACCATACATGGAATAATTAATATTGCTAAAATGTGCATACTACCCAGAGTGACCTACTACTTCAATGCAATTTCTATCAAAATACCAATGACATTCTTTAAAAAAATAGAAAAAGTATATATAGTGTGAAATCTGTATGGAACCCTGGAAGACCTAGGATAGCCACAGCAATCTTGAGCAAGAAGAACAAAACTGTTGGCCTCATACCACAAAGGTATAGTAATGAAAATAGCATGGTATTGGAATAAAAAGAACACACAGACCAATGGAGCAGAACAGAGGGCACAGAAGTAAACCCACACATCTAGGGCTAACTGATTTTTGACAAAGGTGTCAAGTAAAAATAACGAGAAAAGGAAAGCATTTTTAATAAATGGTAATGAGGAAATTGAATATTCACATGCAGAAGAATAAGACCAGACCCTTATCTCTCACCATACACAAAAATTAACTAAAAATGGAGTAAAGACTTAAATATAAATATAAAACTGCTGCTCTCACTGGAAGCTGGTTCTTTTTAATGTTTTGACATAAAACATGTACATCCATACAGAGATATTTTAAATTAAATCTGCAGTTGTACAAGAGAACATGGGTGATACTCTGACATCTGAATAATGAGTCTATAAAGAGGCGGCAGAGGAAAAAAAACAGGAAAGGCATCACCATTTTGTCATTAAAGAAAAACATAATAAATTACATATTATTTCATTAAGATACAAAGAGGAATCTTACAAGTTTTAGTTCATTGTAGAGATGCTAATATAAAAATTAAGGTTCTTCATGAGAAACAGTCCAGCAACTGTGGGATGAGTGATTAAACAAGAGCTTTGTCTTGTAGATTATATGTCCAGGTTACCTTCCAGACTTTTCCACAGAGAAAAACTAAAAGAATACAGAAACAGGTTTAAAGTTTATGAAAAATATCTTGAGAACTAAGATCTTTCCTTTATTCTCTTTCTATTCCTCTCTATTTCTCTCTCATGCTCTTTCTTTATTTCCTTTTCAATAACAATATTGGCAGTTTAGGAATTACCTATGAAGGGACATAATTGTTACCTTATTCCCGACTTTTTGTTCACGTCTCCCTGCATTAATCATTCTATGAGTTTCAATTATTTCTTATATTGAGATGGGGGTGAATAGTAGATTTCTTAAACAGAATTGTATTTTAAATGTAGACATTTGCATATTTTCTCACTAAATTATAAGTTACTGAAAGGCAAAGACTTTCTCTTCATATTAAAGCAGGGTAGTTCATTGCAATGCAATATGTTTACTACATTAACGATGACTGACCGAAAAGTTAAGTTTAATCTGTTTCCTAAAACATGAAAATTGCAAATAAGTGTGACATGGAATATATTAATTTTAGTTAGTAGTTATGAATACTGTATTTCTATTAAAACAAATTATATTTTTAATAAACATCTACAGTTATTCATTCATTTTAGCTGTTACTAAGTTTTAGGTATTGAGTTCAGAACATTATATTTAGTTTAACAAATAAAAGCCAGGAATTCAAATTCTTGAATTCCAGATAAGCAGCAAAGAAGTTTTAGCTTTCAGATATCCTATGCAATATTTGATACATATATATAGTGACTTGAGTAATGGCCTTGAAGAAAGATATGTTCATGGTGTAAGCACCTGGAAGCTGTGAAAATGACCTATTTTCACAGGAAAAGGTTTCGCAGATGTAATTAAGGTTCTGGAGATGAGTCATGTTGGAAATAGAAAGGGCCCTAAATGTAATGGCGAGTGTCCTTATAAAAACGGGAAAGAATACACACACATACACACAGACACACAGACACACACACAGACACACACGCAGACACACACACACTGACACACACACACACAGACACAGACACACACACACAGACACACACACACACAGACAGACACAGACACACACACA
>NW_012101732.1:128048-129575 GCF_000951045.1 Mandrillus leucophaeus
TTGTTAAGACACCTATATGCATTAACACACATTCAATTGTGAGTTTTAAACCCTCTATTCGTCTCTCTTTTCAATTTGTAATTAATTTCCCTTGTGTGATTAAATTAATGGTCTAGGAACGGGTTTTGATTACATTATCTCATTTGATTCTCATTAGAAGTTTCAGTTAACACATGAAAGCTATCATTTGTGAAGGTTTCTACATTCCGTGTCCTCTTGCTTATACTGGAAGAGTCAGAACCAAAACAAAACTTAGAGGAGTTTCTTTTTTCCTAATTGCATCTATACTTCAGTCCTAAAATAATAAAAAAAATTGTATTAAAAAAGTTTCCACAGTTTAATAAGAAAAAAATTTAAATATACAATACAGAATTTTAAAAATGTTTATAACAAATTTTGCCTAGTTTTTGTTAGTTGAGAAAATTAAAGTTGATAACTTTTTAAAGTATGTGAAAATCAGTATCAAATTAACTTGAATGTAGTATGCTTAGAGTCTGTAAAATTCAGAAATGTGTGTGTAGGTATGTTTGTTAATGATGAGTACTTTTACACTTTCATAAAAGTAAAGGGTATATTAATTCACCTCTATATAACTGCCAACCATCAGTAGAAATTATCAAGATGTTGTAATAGTTGCTACTTCAACCTCCAATCTTATTTTAATTATTTTATATATTGTTTTATTACAAAGAAAGAAATACATGATGTTACCACCCATTTATATTTTAACACAAATATATAAAATGTTTGAACGTATTCTTAAAAAACATCAAAAACTTATAATTATTTGTTCTTATCTAATATCTAGGCTACATTTAAATTTTCTCAATAGTATAAAATGTATCTTTTAACATAATTAGGATCCAAACATATTTTACCTATTATGTTTCTAAAAATAAATATTGACTCTTTGAATGTAAATCCCCTCAATTTATATATATATATATATTTTTAATCATTAAATTGATTTTTGAAAAACCTAGGTTTTGTCTTGTGTACTATCCCATATTCCATAATGATCTATTTGCTATTTCAAAATGATTCTTAACTTAGTCTTTTGTCCCGTTTTTCTTGTAAAAAATAAAATTAGCACTAAATTCTTGATTAAAGTTAGACATTTTTGGCAAGAATACGTCTATGCTGTGCTGTATGCAAATATCAGTTGCAAAATCTTTTTGTATCTCACTTTTGATTAACTTAAATTTCATTCATGGCCTCAGAATCTCAGAAGATGACTGACAGATGACGCCACTGAGAAGTTCTGTTTGTGTGCATGTGTATTTAATGAATATTTCATCTAATAATTTCATCCATTGATATCTGTTGCCTGGCAATGAGGTGATTTTTCTAAGCCTATAATTCCTTCTATTTTAATTATCTATATTTATTTTATATAAAACTAACCCTCATCAATTATTATTTAACTAAAATGCAGTTTATGTAAGGAAAGCTGGATATATGTTTAACATTTTCCCTTTAATTGCTAATTTTCTGAATGAGATATTTTTCAAAATCTTACATAGTGAG
>NW_012101732.1:130895-133525 GCF_000951045.1 Mandrillus leucophaeus
ACACACACACACACACACAGATACACACACACACAGACAGACACACACACACACGATGTGAACATCGAGGCAATTCGGAGTGAAGCATCTGCATGCCAAGGGACACCGAGGACTCCCAGCAGCCACTCTAAATCAAGAGGGAGGCCTGAAATGGATTATCTGTCACAAGCTCAGAAGGAACCAACCCTTCTGACATCTTCATTCGGGACCTGTAAAATCCTGAACTATGGGACAGTAGATGTCTGTTGTTTTAAGCCACTCTGTTTGTGTTAATTTGTTATGGCAAATGTAGGAAATTAATGCACTATTTCAACAACAAAAACAAATGTTGTTTATCTAAAATTGAAATTTAACTGAACATCCTGTAGTTTTATTTGCTAAATCTGTTGACCTTGCTTTAGATGGATGATCTCATTAAATGCTCTATGTAAATGTAAGAGCTAGCTGTTATTGTTCTGCTTTACATTAAGGAACTGAACTCTAGGATGTTTTCAAGCTAGCCTAATAACTAATCAATCAATAAGCATTTGAGTCAGAATTCCAAAGTGAGACTTTATAATTCATAATCTTCAGCTCTTAATTAATATTATACCACCTTCTAACATGTCCTGGGGTGAAATTTATGATATAATAAAAATTGAAAATATGTAGGAACAAACTTATCCATGCATTGTTATTCTAGGATGGGGAAGGGTGGACAAGAGGAGGAGAAACATAGGACATCAGAGTATTTGAGGACCTACAGAGCAGCAAGAACTCAACGCGGTCTACCGCTGAATACAAACTTTTAAAAGAGTCACCAGGTTGGGTAAGGTGGCTCATGCCTGTAATTCCAGCACTTGTGAGGCCGAGGCGGGAGGATCACTTGAGGTCAGGAGTTGAAGACCAGCCTGGCCAATGTGGCAAAACCCATTCTCTATTAAAAATACAGAATATTAGCTGGGTTTGGTGGTGCACGCCTGTAATTCCAGCTACTTGGGAGGCTGAGGCATGAGAATTGCTTGAACCCTGGAGGCAGAGGTTGCAGTGAGCTGAGATTGTACCACTGCACTCTAGCCTGGGAGTGGGGGAAAAGCCAATTCCTGCTGTAAAACTCAGAATATAAGCAATGGTTGCTCTCACAAAGTAGAAAGGGCATATGTTAAAGCAAATGAATGAAACTGAGCATGGCAAATCAGAACATTTCAAGATACACAATGTGAGTAAAGCAGAATGCATGCCTCTAAGATGACGGTATCATCATTATTTTATTCATATCACTCCTTTGGTAATGTGGTTCTAGTGTCTGGATTTCCAGCAATGTCTAGATCAGTTCTTACCTACAACTATGAAGATATTTATTCAAAGCATGGCTCAGTCTAACTTTGCAGGTCCTCTTCCCTTTCCCATGTATTGAGGGAGCTGTGCTACAATGTCCCCAAACTTCATTCCAACACGAATGTCGGATGGCCTGCAAGGTGGTAAATAATGCTGAAAACAGTGAAAAGTAGCTATGCAAACTTAACCTGCCAGACTTCAACAGCAGAAACTCTCCAGTTTAGAAGTAGTGGAAGTTTTCCTCTTCGTTGAGTGCTGTGCTTTAAGACAATTTTTTAACTGTTTTTAACTTCTAAAAAAAAGTTGATATTCAGTAATTTGGAGCTACATATGTACTAAGAAATCATATTGCTTTTAAATCTTTAACTTAAAAACAACTCCAAGATGTTTGTGCTGATCTTACTCAAATTCTTATGGAAAATGATTCAGGTTTCAGGCTGAAACTAACTCCTCAGAGTGTAGCAGAACAGAATCAATTATTATTAGACAGCAACGAGTAAGTAAAAGTAGAATTAAAGTGGAATCTCTGAGCAGCCCTAAAACAGGGTGTTCTGACAAATATTCTCTTATTCAGCATGACTCTCCTTTTACAAGTGTTCACAAAATGATGCAAGAACCATGACAGCTGGCTTCTCAGCACAATTAGACTAAAACCCATGTTGCTTTGAAACAGAGAACGGGTTTTTAAAAAACATATGATTTGATATGGGATAAGACATTTTTGAAAGATATATCTCTTAAAAGATACATAGCTATAAAATGGCTGTATAATTGCAGAACACGTACTAGAAGATTTTAGTAAAAATATTAGGCAGAATTATTCCTTTGTGCTTACCAATCATTTTTTCCCCACCTAGATACACAGCAAGACCACAGTTTCTAGTTCTCTTGTATTTGAGTGGGGCGCATTCCGGCCGCTAAATGTAGTGGAAAATGTTTGCCACTCCCAGGCCTAGTTACTAAATTGTTTTTACAAGATTCTCCACACTCTCTCCAGGCAGCTGGATGCAGAAGAGTGAGACACAAGGCCACCTGGTGGAAGGGGCCAGCCATCCTCACTGACTTCACCACTTGGAAGGAAGCTATGGAGGAGAATTGCCCAGACAACTACAACTGCATCAGACTTCGCCTCGGTAAGAAATAGATCTTTATTATGTTAAAATAGGTCCCTGGAATTTGGGTTTTATTTGTTATAGTAGCTAGTGTTATTTTTACTGAAATGGATCTCGGCTGGGCGCAGTGGCTCAAGCCTGTAATCCCAGCACTTTGGGAGGCCAGGGCGGGTGGATCACGAGGTCAGGAGATCCAGACCA
>NW_012101732.1:135850-161051 GCF_000951045.1 Mandrillus leucophaeus
TAAGAGACAAAGTATTCTCTCCTCAATTCATTCCTACGAGTTTCAAAAATATTTTTATGTTAATATTTGAAAGTTCTAATAACTTAATTTTTTGAATTTTGTATTATCTTTCATTTTAGTATAATTAATAAAAATAGTTGAACATATTTAGTGTATACATTTATTTCAGTTTAAACATATGTATAAACCTGTGGTACCATCACCACAATCAAGGTATTTTTTATATATGTGTGTGTGTGTATATATATACACTCCTAAAATGTCCTTTGTCCTTTGTGTGTGTGTATGTGTGTGTGTGTGTGTATGTTTATATGCATTTGTCATAAGAACACATGCCATGATATCTATTCTCATATTTTAAAGTGCACAATACTGAAATATTAACTACAGACACTATGTTGTATGCCAGATCTCTAGAACTTACTCATCTTGCAGAACTGAAACTTTATATCAATTGAATTTCAATTCTCCAATTCCCCCTGTTTAGTTACTAATAAATACCATTCTATTTTATGTTTCTATGAATTTGACTGTTTTAGAAATCTCAAATAAGTGGAATCATACAGTATTAGCTCTTTCTGTAATTAATACATTAACTTAGAATAAAATATCCTTTAAATTCATTCATACTATTGTAACTGGTACAATTTCCTTCTTTTATAAGGCTAAATGATATTTGATTCTATGTATATATCACATTTTCTTTTTCCACTCATTTTTTGATGGACATTTAGATTACTTCTTTCTTCATTACTTATGTTCTGTATCATTTATTTCTGCTCCAATCTGTATAAATTTCTTCATTTCACTTATTTTGTGTTTACCTTGCTCGTCTTAATCTAGATGCTTAAAGACGAATCTTAAGTTACTGACTTTATATAGTTTGTTTCACTTACAATACAAACATTAAAACCTATATTTTTCATCGAGCACTGCTTTATCTACATCCCACAAATTCTGATGTTTTATTTGTATTGTAAATAAATTTGAAATATTTTTTTAAAATTTCATTGTAATTTCTTCCTTAACATTTGTCAGCATGTTAAATTTCTAAATCTTTGGGAGGCTTCTATATTTGCTTATCAAAACACTTTCAATTATTTCAGTATCACTTTAATGTGTCAGTTTTCTTTTTGCTATAATTCTTTTCATTTTTAAGTGGTTATTCTGGAGAATGCAGTATCAGAGATAATATTTAAACACTATACATAAAATATAAGAACCATGCAATAATGAAGTTTAATTTACCACCATCCCTCTCCTTTATACAAAGTAGTTGTATATGTTGTATACATCATACTGGCATACAAAATAAATCTACAGTGACAATGTTATTCTTTATTTCTGACTCTGTATGTATTATAAAAGATTAAGGAAAAAAATCACTTTATGTTTACACCCCCCGTTCATTATTTCTAGGACTCTGTATTCCTTATCTAAGATTCCCTCTGGTCTTGTTTCCCTTCAGCCTAAAAATCTTCCCATAGCATTTCACATACCGCAGGTCTGGTAAAAATTCCCTTTTATTGCTCATTTACAAATAAGGAAGAATAAAGAAAAATGCCTTATTTTCCCTTAATTGTAAAAAAAAGTATGAACATAATATTTTTTGTTGAGATGATCATCTTCTCTCGCCCTTCTAGATTTGTGTTTCTACTCTCTTCTGGCCTGCATTCTTTCTGATGAGACGTTGGCAGCCATTTCTATTGCCATTCTCCTGTAGGGATCACTGCACTAGTCTCTGGATCCTTTCAAATTTTAACTTTGATTTCTAACAAGATGAACATGTTATTTCTAGCTTTGGACTTACCTTCCTTAGGGTTCACTAAACTTGTTGAATCTATACATTTGTATTCTACTACTTGGGAGAACTTTGTGAGCATTACTTGGAACCAACCCAAATGCCCATCAGTGATAGTTTGGATAAAGAAAATGTGGCACATATACACTATGGAATATTATGCAGCCATAAAAAGGATGAGTTCATGTCCTTTGCAGGGACATGGATGAAGCTGGAAACCATCCTTCTCAGCAAACTAACACAAGAACAGAAAACCAAACACCACATGTTCTCACTCATAAGTGGGAGTTGAACAATGAGAACACATGGACACAGGGAGGGGAACAACACACACGGGGACCTGTCAGGGGGTGGAGGGTTAGGGAAGGGTTAGCATTCGGAGAAATACTTAATGTAGATGACAGGCTGATGGGTGCAGCAAACCACCATGGCATGTGTATACCTATGTAACAAACCTGCACGTTCTGCGCATGTACCCCAGAACTTAAAGTATAATTTAAAAAAATGAAAAAGAAATTTCCTTCTGACCCATTTTTACTTCCTTTTCTTCTGGAACTTCAGTTATAAGTATGCTATTTTTGATACTGTTCCACATATCACTGAGACTCTGACATATACGTGTGTGTGTTTGTGTGTGTTTGTGTGTGTATATTTGCTCACAATTCTTCCAACTGAATATGTACATACACACATACACATAGATATGTGTATATGTGTGTGTATACAGAAATGAGAAAGCTAGAGAGAAAAGGCTCTGAATTCTGCATACACATATATACACATTTCTATATGTAAACATATACATTAGTTCTTTATATATACACACATAAATTATATAGGTATATGTATATATACATTATGAACCCATAAACATGTATCTATATAAACATGTATCTATGTAACCCATATATAAACATGTATCTATGTATCTAACCCAAATGTAAACATGAACAATGTATACATTATATACATATGTGTATATAGTTACTATAATACATGTGTACATATGGATCAATTATATATATACACATGTGTGTATATTAATGTACATGTGTATATATGCACATACGCAAATATATTTTTACATATATACATATGTATAAATGTGTTAATTATATACATATATGTGTATACAGATACATTTATGTGTATGTGTATATAGATACATATGTACTATATATACGTATGTGTGTATATATACACATATAATGTATATATGTATATGTATGTGTGTATATATACATATAGAGGAAGGAGATGTGTATAATATATATTTGCTCACAATTCTTCCAATTGAATAATTTGTATAGATTAATCTATCTTCAAGTTCGCTGATTCTTTTTAAATTTCAATGTTGGTAACTACATGAAAATAATGTACATATATATTTTTAAAAATTCAAATGTATTTTTCATTTCCAGAATTCCCATTTTATTCTTTATAGTTTCTGTTTTTTTACTAAGATTTAATACTTGTTTATGCACCATGAGCATCTTTTTTATTATTCTTGAGCATGATTACAATAGCTGCTTTAAAATCATCATCTGCGTATTTTATCACCTGTCATTTCAGGGTTGATCTTTGTTTCTTGTCTCTTATATATGAGTCATATTTTCCTCTTTTTCATATATCTAACAATTTGGATAATTTAAAATCGTATCTTAGGCCTCATGAACAACATATTTTAGAGATTCTGTTATGTTCTTCTCAACACTATTAATTTTGTTTTTCTTTTGCTTTGCTTTGCTTTCTCAAGCAGTCAGTTAACTCGACTGAACTCAACCTCTAGTTCTCTACTACACAGGGCAATCGTTGAAATATGTTTTAACCTTAGCTGGAATGCTAAAAATCTGCCCCATACATGTGTAGTTCAAAAATCAGTGAGCGCTTTGGGCAGACGCTGTATGCAGAATTCGTAGCCTTTTCTCTCTAGCTGTCTCATTTATGCAATATTCACCACACGTTCCAGATGTTGTCATTGCCTAGAACCCTGTCCTGTAGTTTTTAAAACCAGAAAGATTTCAAGTTTCTCTTCAAGTTCTAGGTACCCCTCATACACGGATAGAGGCTACCCTCAGTCCAAGAATTATCGAAAGAAGTGCCTCTTTTCTAAGGTTAGAGCTTCCTCTCGTTTCTGCCTAATGTTATCACTCCTCTCTGTCTGTAATTGGTTTCCATTTTATGTTTTAAGAGTGTACAAAGTTATCTAAGGGATGATAAACCCACTAGGAGCTATTCCACCACTACCAGATGTGAACGTTTTTCTCAGTGTAGTTTTAATTTGCATTCTTTTCATATTAGAGGAAAAATACACTACAACATACCTTTTTTTAAGTTTAATGGTAAACATTTATTCTTCTGTGAACTATTTGTTCATATATTGCCCATTTTTGTATCTTGTGGGTAATTGTCTCTGTCATTTTTAAAGTTATTTATACATTAATGAGACACTCCTGAATCTATAAATCTTATATTTTTATTTTTACTTCATTCAGGATTGTTAGCCACAGTTAGGCTTTTAATAATTATACATTAAATGAATAAGTACATCATTAGATACATTGATCCAACACATGGTGTAGATATTATGTTAATGGAGATATCTTTAAATTCATGAGGAGATATCTATAACTTCATAGGGAAGTTAGCAGACCTTTAAAGTTAACAGACATGTTTAATCTTTAAAGTAAAGTTTAAAGCACTTTGTTATTAGGCTGAAATTCTGAATTTCCAGCTAAATTTTACAGCATTACTGTATCCTGAACTTGATGATATGGTGGTAAATTTAAATTGAGACTTTGACTTTCTGCCTGGCTATGCGTATACTGTTTAATATTTTTTGTATGTATTTGCACTTCACTTTCTGATTTCTTAGAGTGAGGGTCTTAGAGGGAAAATAATTTAATTAATGTGCATAATAACAAGCCCATAATATAAAATAAAATATACACTTAGCAATATATAATTCATCAGTTGAGGCTTTGTCCTTTCTTCTAGACTTGTTTTCATAATTATGCTTTCATCATTTCTAATGAGCTGTCAATTACCTATGCAAATTAAGTGCAGCAGACATTAAAAGGTGTTTATATTAGTATCATAATAACGGTGCTATGATTTTATGAGATGGCTGTGATTCATGCAAGCTTTCAACAAAGGGCCTATACCTGAGGCTGCTATTTATTTTTGTCAGTGATGTATATCTGCTTTCAAGAAAAATTTATAAATAGAATTGTAAACCTTTAATGGAAATTTAGAATCTTTCCAATTTTGTATTTTGTAAGGCCACACAACTGTTGCCACAATTAGGCTGCGAAACACCCCAAAATGTGGCATTTTGGTTACTAGTCATAAGCTGAGAATGGAATATTTTCCCCTATCCATTTCTATTATGTCAACATCTACTACTATGAACTTCGTTGACTCCAGCTTTGCTACTTCTTTTCAATCTATGGTCCTTCATGCTCTCCCTAAGTAGGACTGCCCCGAGGCAGCTAGCCCATAACTTAGATGACTGTTAACTTACGCTAGACCTGCTAAGGGTTCACCTAACTCAGCCAGTTTTTGTATTTTTTAGGTAAAGAAATAGAATTTATCTTGTGAATGGAGTACTCTGAGATCAAACAGCTGATGTGAACCCTGATTCCATCTGTCTTACCTTGTAATTCAGGATATGTATATGGTACAGAATTGTGACTTGGTTTGATTAGATTTCATTACAAAAGGTATACCATGGCTTCTACACTCCTTCACATCCTCAAGGAGCTTAGAATAGGACTTACAAAATATGACTCAGAGAAAAATAAGTGCCATAAAATATAGAATGTCTATATTGCTTAAAACAGTGTTTTATATCTATTTGATAATGGAAATAGTAAATGTATTTTTTCCAAATATAACCCCAAACTGGAGAAGTGTGTACATTTGACTTTTGGTGAAGCAAAAATAGAAAATTTTAGTGCTATGTTAAAAAGTATCACACGACTTATGAAAATTAGCTGTTTTGTACATGCTATATAGAAAAGATGACAGTTTATAGTTGGGAGGTAAGGAGTTTAGTGCAATGTCTAGCCAGAACAAAAAACAACTTGAATTTGTATAAAAAGGCACTGCCAAGGCAGTAAAAATTTCTGTTGAAAGACCACAGCAACATAACGGATGGAGTTAACCATCAAATAGTGTGTGCATGACTGTCCGTGAGAACGTTATAGATACAGAGAGGAACTTTTACCTTTGGGTAGTAATTTTATTTTAAATACTGATAATATGATTCCTGTAATCACTTCAGAAGTAGTGCCAAAAATTACAGTATGTTCATGTGTGCCACAAACAACCTTCTGGGATCCATTAGTATGAGATGCTATGTAGGCTTGCTTCTTAGTGAAACAGGTATAAAAAAATCCACATGTGGATTGAGTGAGGGAGCCTCATTCTCCCCACAGTCACAAGCGAGTGAGCAGGAGACCATGCATAGACGGCATGGAATGGAACTGCCAACATTAACACCAACATCAACAAAGTATAGATGGGAAAAGCTCCAGTTTAGATGAATGAAAGCTAAAGGCTATAACATCAGTGCAGATGACGTAGGGTCTTTGATACGATGTCCTACCTTACCTAACTTAATTGGGAGTTAATTCCGATAGTAATGAAAATCCTCACTGATGTAGAACAGACGAGTCGGTTGACAAGATAGAAATTTTAGAATCATCCCATTTATAGTATTAGAGAATATTTATTATTAATAGTCAAAAAGGGAAGCCTTGATGGTAATTTCAACAGTCTTTATGCCAGAACAAACAGACCAATGAGAAATCATTAAAGTACTATTTAGGAAGATGCATAAACAATATAAGCAAACAAGCTCCTATGTACATGGTAAGAAAATAAAGAGGCAAGGACAAACCCTAAGTTTCTTGCCTGTTTTTCCGGTTAGATATTAACCATGGAAATTATAAATTCAATATTTTAGGGATATTTTATGTACGCAGTGCCTAACTGTGGCTCAGTGTGAGGTAATGTTGGTTAAAAAAGACATGCATTTGCTTTGGTATATACTGATTTTATAATGTCTGAAATACATAATCTAGTTGTCTAGCACAGTGGTGGGTTTGTAAATTTGATGTGAATGTGGGGCTAAATATAGAAATCTGGGAGTTTTGCTAACAGTAAAATAGTAACTACTACATTTCCCAGACTTGCATAGAGAGAAACTGGGCAAAAAGGGCTTGCCTACTAAGATTAAAATTTATGAAATCTTTAAAACCTACTCACTATAGACAAGTTTCAATGAACTATTTCTTCTTTCATTTTTAGGAGTCTAAATGTAAAGAAAACATTCCCCATAAGTAACCTTTCATAGGACATGAAAAAACAACCATAATTTATGATTCACAGAAATGTTCACTTTCTTAGTATGATGTTAATGGATTTTTTGCCCGAGAAATAGAGAGTGCGAATGATGAATCATGAAAACCAGCAATTTACTGAGGATAGGTATATTTCCTTCCAACCATTGTCCTGTAAATGATATACTTGTTTTATAAATAGTGACCTAATTGTCAAATAAAGACAGCAGGAGACATAGGCAAGGTGATTAGACCATGATGTAATCAAGACAATAAGACACATCAAAAGCATTTCCAATGAATGAATCAATTTGATAATTAGACACCTCGGCTACTAAACGGTAAAGTCAAAGAAACCCATGGAAAAGGAATCCCTTCAACAAAACAATTGGGTGTTTTTGTGAATTATAATAACCTATGTGTAATCTACTTCTCTGAACAAAGGCAATAATTTATTCTTGTTCATGAAAGCGGCACTGAAACAAACAAACAAAAAAAACGTAGCTTTGCTTAAGAAAGGTGATGGAGATTAGAGTTGGAGAATAAAGAAGAAAGCAAAACATTAAATCATTGGTTTCCATCTGTTTGTGCAAAGGAGGAAAGGGAGGCATGGATCTTGTGCCCAAGTGAAAGATGGCCCAGGATGGTTAAGAGAAGGTATGTCCAAAGGAACAACAGAGTATTGGAAGGTGCAATACTAGATTTTTAAGATTTTAATTCAAACGAAATTGCTACTTCTCAAAAATCTCAGTTAAGGATCAAATGATGGCTAAATTCATCCTTATCAGGTAAAGCACATTTTGATGGAACTGCAGCTCCAGCTCAAGGAAAAAGCACGATACCAAAGCCCCAGACCTAGTTCATTATGATTTGGGCTATGACCATGGAAACAACACAAATGTGCATATTGTTGTGTGTTTTCTCTTTTTTATCTCTTTTGTCTGTTCTCCTTATTTGTTTTTGATAAATATAAGCCAACATAATTCTTCCTCACATGGTTGTCATTGAACCCACTTGATCACCACTTTATAAAGTTTCTAGAAAAGGCAAAGAATATATAAGTCACTTTCTGAATTAAAAGAATAATAGAATAGCCTTAAAAGACACACTAAAACTACTAGCTGGGGGCGAATGCTGTTTATAAAATTTACTAAGGGAATTGGTGTGGGAACTGATAAGTGATATACAGAGGAAAAGTTGAGACAGGCTACAGTTATAGTGAAAGACCATTATTTAAAGAGGTATTTTGCTGATAAGAGGCAGAGACAGAATCAACAGACCGGGCAAGTGAAAGGGGAAGTGGGTGACTATAATCTGGAAACGTGAAGAAACTTTTTCTTTGCTAGCTGGTTCATCTTATCCCACTTCTTAAAATGTTTAGTTTCCAGAAATATTGCTAAGGGATCAAGCTAAATACTAGTGCTTGTATCAACAAATTCATGTATGCATTCATACAAAGTTCTGAAAACTAATCAATAAAAATACGTTGACTGTGCGTGTGTGGTGTGTGTGTGTATACACATGCACACTATTGCTACCCCAGGAAGCTTACTCCGTATTGAGAGTAAAACATGGAAACGGATGACTTGGTGTAATAAATGCTTACCACAAAGGTATGTGATGATTGTGAATACACCAGGTAGCAGGGAACAGGGGAAAGTGTCTCAAATAGTCTGAGTAGAGAGCAGAGCAGTCCTAGGGAATGTGTGTATTTCGGGTGGGAGGTGGCAGGGAGAGAAACATGTAGTGTATCCACACAACGAACATGCCACAATTTATAAGGATAATGCCAATTTTGAATCTATGGAAGAGAAGAAAAAGGAAAGTGGAAAGCTATTCAAAGACGGACTGAACTGCATTTGGGAGGGTTGTGGACATTGTGAGAAAATGAGGTGGACAGAGAACCGGGTGGAGAAAATTGGTGGGGTATGTAATCTTTCTGCTTTGTTTCTCTATTTTTTTTAAGTTTTAACCTAGCTATATTTTATGTGATGTGATGCCTTTCAGCTATCAAATTTATATGAGACAAAAATAATAGTAAAGATTCCAAAAACATATAGTACGTGATATATTCCAGCACTGTTGAACATTTCTTGAATCTATTAACTTATTTTAATCATCGCTCCTCCACAAGATCACTCTCCTCTTATTAGGTCCATTTTATAAATATGTCGTCACATGATTAGAATTATTTGTCCTGTCTTTATTGGTTCGATTGGTATAATGTTACTGAACCTAAGAAAAAGATTAAGAGCAACCCAGAAAGCCCCCTACATCCTACACAGTAACTAATTTATCCTTGGTAATCGGGGTCAAATGACCCTAGTTCAGATAACCCATTTTCCTCAGTAACACAAGAATGCAAGTGGTCGGGGGTATCTTCAGCCTCTGTCTGACGGACTTCCAACCAATCAAACTCAAGGTTGTGAAGAAGGTGAACAAAAACTGTGTAAGATAGTTATTATTTGTAGTAGTGAAAGAGACCACCCATACATCTCTCCCTAGCAAGCAGATTCATGTATTTTGACTAAGGAAAATGGCAAGATATACTCAGCTGTTATGTGTAGCTGTTCTACATCCTGTAAAACAGCCTCCCAAGTTCTCTGGTGGTGTTTCTGTTAGGTGATAACTACTAAACGTCACTAGGGCATTTCATGATCCTAACAAACCAGCTGTTTCTGGTGATGATGCAGGTGATAAGATCAGTTAATCCCACGGGCATCGGTGCATTTTCAAACTTTGCTTGCTGCAACATTACCGTTATTCTCGTGTAAAAAGCAATGTCGAGTGGAACAACATCAATGTGAACAAGACATACACTGAGTAGCAATGATGGCAGGGGATGTGGGGGCAGGAAAGGCAAATCTATATTTATTCCTGTGAGACAAATCACTGTCCTTAATAGAAGGGGACCAGTGCAATCAGCCTGCTCCCAGATGGCCGGTTAATACACTCATGGTGCATTATCAGGGTTCAGATTTAGCCTCTGCTTTTGGCAGCTCGGGCACTCATTAGCAGTCACATTGTTGAGTCTATGTATAGCACTCTTCTCTGTCTGTACTCAGCACACAGGCCCATATAGCAAA
This sequence comes from Mandrillus leucophaeus, assembly GCF_000951045.1. Taxonomy (NCBI): domain Eukaryota; kingdom Metazoa; phylum Chordata; class Mammalia; order Primates; family Cercopithecidae; genus Mandrillus; species Mandrillus leucophaeus. The sequence goes on from NW_012101732.1 coordinate 146,083, forward strand.
TGCCGGAGTGCCAGAGGAAAGACCAGCATTTACAGAATGTGTCATTTTCCCACCTGCTTATTAAATAAAATCCAGGCAGTTGAGCTGCTGAATTTCAGTTAAGCCTTTTTCAAGGCTTTTATATAGGCATGGGTATTATGCTTACTGTATCTATTCCGAGAGGTGCATAATTATGGCTCTGGGTCCTAACGTCTTATCATCAATAATCTCATCCTATTCTTTATAAGCTTTTGATCTCCTAAAACAACTTTCATAACATGCAAAGTAGAAAATCTGGCACTCTATCAGAAAATCAGACACTGAGAAGACTTTTTATTTTTGCATTCCCTCTGAGTGTGATGTACAGCAGATTGTGTTTTCCAAACATGCGGGTACCTATTCTTATACAGCCCATCTTCATCACTTATGGATTCCATATTTGATAATTTATCCACTTGCCAAAATGTATTTGTAACATCAAAATTAATAATCTCTGTGTTTTCCTTGTTATTGGCAAAAAGTTTGAGTTGCCCAACACACACATTACCAGTGGGGGGTGAAATGAGACATTGCATTGCTTTCTTGTTTCTACTCTCAGGCTGTAAACAAGTGTCCTTTTTGATATCTTCGCAGTGTTATGTTTCTCTTTTTTAATTTTTGTGCTTTCTGTTGGTGATTTTGCTCTAAATTTAAAATGATCCCCAAGTGCAGGTCTGACGCATCATCTAGTGTCCCTAAGCACAAGGCAGTTGTTATGTGCCTTACAGGGCAAAAACACATTGAAATAAGCTTCTTTTAGGCATGAATTATAGAGCTGTTGTCTGTGAGTTTAACGTTAGTGAATCAACAATATGTACTAAACATGGTGTCTTTAAACAGAAGCACATTTAAAACAAGGTTGTGTATTGATTCTTTGATAGAAATGTATGACTTGAGGCTCCCACTATTCTAATTCATTAGTATCTGTTTCCCTCTTTGAAAATTGAATATGCTAAGGTCTGATCTTACATAATTACTTCCCTGTATGGATGAAACACTACTGTGTATATTCAGCTTTATTATGTTTACTTTGATTTTACTGAAGACCTTACACTGCATTTCTATCCAACACATAACATAAAGTACCCTTAGAATCTACTGGATCATGAGGACTATATGTCAGGGAAGCTTGTTTCAAATAATTAACCTGTATTATAGCCCACAAAACTGTCAGATTTGTGTATAATTCTATGTAAAACAGTATAGTGGCTACTGAAAACATTATAAATAGAATTAATCTGTGATCAGTAATTCTACTTTTGAGTATATACTCAAAAGAGTAAAAAACAGGATCTCAAGGAGATATTTATGCACCTGCCTTCATAGCAGCATTATTTGCAATAGCCAAAATGTGAAAGAAACTCAAGTGACCATCTACAGATAAACGGACAAACACAATGTAATATACCCATATGATGGGATGTTATTCAGCTTTGAAAGGAAGGAAATTCTGACACATGCTACAACATAGATGAATACTGAGACCATTAAGCTGAATGAAATAAACCAGCCACAAAAAGACAAATACCGTAGTATTTCACTGACATGAAGTACCTAGGTCAAATTCATAGAAAAAGAAAGTAGAATGATGCTTCCCAGAGGCTGGAAAAAGGGAGAGATAGGTGGTGATTGTTAATGGGTGTAAAGTTTCAGTTCTGGAAAATGAAAGGAGTCCTGGAGATTTGCTGCACAGCAATATAAATGCATTTAACACTACTGAATTGCACACTTAAAAGAGTTAAGATAGTAGATTTTATTTATGTATATTTTGACACAAGTATTTTGAAAAATGATCAGTGGTTGCCAGGGTTTTGGGCAGGAAAAGATGGAAAAACAGCTGAAGCACAAGAGATTTTTAGGGCAACGAAACTTCTGCATGACACTGCAATGATGGATACATGATGTTATGCATTTATCAAAACCCATAGAACATTCTAATACAGAGTGAACCCTAAAATAAACGGTGGACTTTAGTTAATAATAGTCCATTCATATTGGCCAATCCATTGCCATGATTGTATCACATTAATACAAGATATTAATTACAGAGATTATGTTGGAGAAAAAGAAGTATAATAAAACTTTTCTGCTAAATATTTATGAAATCTTAAACCTCTCTAGTAAATAAAGTCTATTAACTTAAATCAATTGTCAGACTTAGGAGATTTTCTATAAAGGGAGCAGAGCAGCACACACTCATGTGGTATATCTACCTCCCAAACCCAAATTTCCAAATAAGAATTATACTTTATTTATTTATTTTTTTACTATGACAAACGGTGCAGGGTACAGCAAAATACCATTTACTTTAGAAGCTGTATCCAAACCTGTTTCAGACAATTAACCCCCTAGAAACTTTATTGATGTATAAATGCCACTGAAATTTCTCTGGCATAATAGCTCCAATTTAAGCATTTAAGGTTTTGTATGTCTTTCTCATATAATCCAATGAGCACAACACCATTTATGTTATGTAACCAACAGTATGATATAGTGGAAGAAATTAATATGACTAAATTTTTACAGACTATCTAAATGAAAAGTAATTAAAGTTGATATAGTCCTAAAATAACAGAGTGAAGAAGTATCGCTGTTCTTGCCTGGTAAAGTGGATGATTTCCAAGTGAGTATATTAATTGAGAATGAGAAACAGAATACTGGATAAGTCAATTGGTAGCTTTTTTTTTTTTTTTTTTTGCCAGGAGCTGTTGATTTGCTTTCGTAAAGAGTTTAAATCTGGAACACATCCTGTGATAGGTGCTAACAGGTGATAAACTTTACATTTTTAAGCATGTAATTCACAGTCATGCTTAAAAATCAATGTTGACTTTTACTCAATCTGTTAAGGAATCAAAATGGAGACCCTGTCAGTTGCTAAATAGTTCTATTCCAACAGCACATTGAGAAACTAGGGAAATAACCACAGAACGGACCTACTATGGACCCACTGTGTGTTACCTACTGTGTTACCCACTCAGGCCAAGTGTCCATTATTGCCTGACTTCCATAAGCTCTCACCCTGACCACAAAGGCATTTTGGGTTCTCATGGGTTGGTGTTAACTCAGAACCCAAGAAGGTCTGGGTACACCTCTTTCTCCAAGACACCTAAGTCCTCACTTATTGTAGTTGATAGATTACTGGAAACTGTGACTTTAAGTAAAATGAGGCATAATTAAACCAGTTTTATCATAGGCTAGTTGATACGAACAAGTGTCAACTTCCTGTGGCATATTTCTGGTCACAAAAACATCATGAAATTTCTAAATAAAGACCCCAAATGCTTCAAATACTGAACATTGAAATGAATGTGAGCTATACATATATTGAAGATAGATTAACAAAAGCAGGTAAGATAATTATTTACTCAATTTTTGGTGAATCAGTGAGTGGTGACAGTTGCACTGGTAGTGGGTTAAATCAATGGATAAACGTTTGCAAATCAACTATTGTAAGGAGCACCTCCTGGCACCACGCATTTCAACATCAAACAATCAACAAATGTGGTGAGCTTGCTGAATGCTTTCCTACTGCATCGTTTATTGTCATGCATTTATGCAACTATTGTGGGCTTTGCAAATGTTTAGTTTGCAATCATTTGTATTCAATCAATCATCATTCTCCAATCTGTTTATTCCAGTCCAGGGTCAAAGGTGGCTGGAGCCTATTCCAGTAGCTCAAGGCAGGCACCAAACATAGAATGATGTCATTTCATCACAGGGTTCACTTACACCAACACCCACACTCACTCAGACTGGGACAACGTAGACACGCCAATTCACAGAACGTGCACAGCTTTGGGATGTGGGAGAAAACTGTGGTACATGGAGAAAACCCACACAGACATGGGGAGAATATAAAACCCAACAAATGCAAAGTATACACCTGATAGAATAAACATTGTAATCGATATAATTCTGAAAATGAGGCAAACCACAGGGGGCTTTATTTTTTATAGAGGTATTTAGTTTATATATTACCTGGTAAATTCTCTGCCACCTTTGACAGCACCTCACTGAGCATAAAATTGCCAGAAAGGTGAGAAGGAATTAAGCACTGCGAGTAATATCCTCTGTAATGTCTGATAGAGAAAGGTTAAGGAAATTTTATTTGCTATAAAGAGATGGAAATAAATTAGTTGAAGACACCATGGAAAATCAGGGAGGCAGAAACAGATAGTGATAAGATCCAGGAAAGAAATATGAGATTTTTAAAAATAGACATTTTAATTCCTAGAATAATAAATGTGAGAAGAATTTTAAAGGAGAGAGCTAATGCAAAAAGCATCAAGATTTTTCAACTTAAGTTAGAAAGGGCTGGATGAGTTTATAAGACAATTCAGTTGTTATGAGTTTTTACTATTTATTTATATACTTTAATGGGAAGGAAATAAACTGAAACAAACTTAGGACCTAGAAATCTGTTTTAACATTCTGAGAAGACAGAAAGTAGAGAAAAAAAAGAGTTTGAAATAGAGTTTTCTGAAATCTTTTCTATAATCTGACTCTCTTACTAGTCATAATGATTATTGAAACATTTATATCAAGTCCTGTTCATCTTGTGTTTCTCTTTTTAAGAAAAAGTGGGTTCTTGTTAGCTATTAATATATTATTATATTAATTGAATACAGGCCTTATATGTTAGTAATAGACAGAAAGATCACCTTTAGTGCTGGGAAGAAAACATGAATGGCAGAGCAAAAGTCAATTTTCTGTGCTATAGTCTGATGAGCAGAGCTAGTGCTACATGAAGTTGAAGTCATATCATCTAGGCTTTAGACCTGCAGGCACACAGTTTCAGAGGTAAACCCAAGAATGAAGAGGAAGGGCAGGTGAGGGTCATGACTGATCAATCACATATGCCTTGAAATGGGAATGTGGACTTGGGAAGGGTCTGGTGGTAGCAGCGGTGGGACATCACACCTGGATGCCTAGGGGAATTTGCACTTGACTCCACTAAGTACACTATCCCAGTTTTATGGATCTAAGTTATCCATATCAGTTAGGAGAAATTTTGATGCAAGCCAAAACATACCTCAAACTGGCTTAAACAATATAAATTAGTTACTGGATTTATTGGTTTATTTACTGTACATTCCAGAATTGGAGGTGGCTTTGGTTTGAGACAGACTCAGAAGGTCAAAAATTCACTTAAGCGTATGATTACTTCCTCTTCCTACTGCCTCTCATGGAGTCATCTTTATCCCAGTGTTGGCTCTCCACTGTGGACCCAGATAATTGGCAAGAGAGGATGAAGGCTTGCTGCTGGAGCTTATCCCAGCCACTCACCTCCTGCTCACTGGGGAAGATGCCTCTAAGGAATATTTGTGACACGCAGAAGAATGGAGAGTGGGATCCTTGTAGGAAACCACAGACATCTGCTCATCCCGAAACTCTGAGGCTATTGTCTGAACTCAAAGGCAACATTTTTTAAAGTCACAATTACTAGAGAGTTTTTAGAACAGAGGTCACCTGCTTTCGGACTGCACCTAATCCTTCATAATTTTTAAAAAACATTTGTATAATTATTTACAAATAAAATTACTCATCAACTCCCCTTCTTTCCCCTACTCCCAACTATAAGCCAAGATCAACATTTTATTCTCCTTTCTTTCCTCAATACAAGCATAGACAGTGCTTAGGAATGGGCATCATGTATGTACCATCGGACAAGTGCTACCCTGAACCTTAATACCTGTTAGTGTTTTCATTGTCTTAAAAGTATAAGATAGAGTCTGTGACTGATTCCATTGTGCAGATAAGAAAAGTGGCACGATATACAGCTGAATACTGGCAGAACTAAGATACAAACCCTGGCAACTGGCTACAAATTCTTTGGTTTTAAAACTTTTAAACCACTTTCTTGAAAAAAAAGTAATAAATTGATTATTTCATAATTACATCAATGAATGAGTGAATCAACAAATGAATGAACAACAAAAAGACAAAAAATGTCTCTGTCTGCATATTCTATACCTATGTGTGTTCTCCTTACAGACGGTGTGCCAAAAACAGGTTAGATTTTTAAGAAATATGATTTCAAGCTCAAACAGTGTCCTTAATTCTCTATGGAATTTTAGGGAATGTTTAAACTACTCAGTGTCACTGTCAATAAAACCACTAAATGTGCACTGAAATTCTGTCCTTTCTACTTCAGAGGACATTTTTGTGGATACAAGAAGACGATACATTGTAAGTACATTGGAAACTGTAAAGCACCATACAAGTAAATATGAAGTATACACCTGTAACACTTTTCATGTAGTAAAGTTGTCTCCCTATGATGACGAAAATGTTCATGAATAATACCAGAAATATATAGTCTAGAGGTCTGCCATAATCATTACAGTTTAGAATTTTAGAGCTGAAGGCCCTCTTGAGATCATTTATTTTGAGCTCTCATTTTTCATACTGAGATTTACTCAGGGTCATTTTGTCTATGGGGCACAGGATCCTCAGTATAAAACAGTCTCTTTGTCCTACCAATCATTATCATGAGTGGATAATTTCAAAACCTGTTCGAATCCTCAGGTATCTTAACGTCATTGCATCAAAACGTTAGAATGTCTGACTGCCATCACAGGCTCCTCACGTTACCCCGAGCAAATAATTATTTGTATTCAATAAGTACTCAATAAGCATTTATTCATTGAGTAAATTGTAATTTCTTAGCGATGAGGCAGCAGACTATAGCCCTCATCGGAATAAATTAAAAGCAGCTGCTTCTGGGAAGTATCTAGTCCAGACAAAGTGCAGGCTCCCTCACATGTCCTCATTACCTTCTAGCTGGATGAACTTGGCCCATTCTCTTGTCTGAAGTTACAAAGGACTCATCTTCCACGTGGTTCAAGTAAATCTGGTAGTGTTTTAGGTAGATGTGGAAATAAATAATAAGAATGTAAGGGAATGGCAGCCAAATTTGTTAGCCACACCACAATACTGCTGCATAACCAAACACCCCAAACTCAGCAGAAAGCGCTTAGTACCATGCACAACGTTCTGCAACCCATTCAGGGCAATTATACACCTGGCTGCTGGACTGTGATACCAGGTGAAATATCTCTGATACGGTTTGGCTGTGTCCCCATCCAAAATCTCATCTTGAATTGTAATCCCCATGGTCCCCATGTGTCAAGGGCAGGACCAGGTGGAGGTAATTGGATCATAGGGGCTGTTTCTCCCATGCTGTTCTCATCACAGTGAGTGAGTCTCAAAAGATCTGATGGTTTTATAAGCATCTGGCATTCCCCGTGCTTGCACTCACTGTCTCTCCTGCTGTCCTGTGAAAAGGTGCCTTCCGCCATGATTGCAAGTTTCCTGAGGCCTCCCCAGTCATGTGGAACTATGAGTCAATTAAACCTCTTTTCTTTATAAATTATCCAGTCTTAGGTATTTATTCATGGCAGTGAGAAAAGAGGCTAATACACTAAATTCATACTGCAGACAGTGGGGTGCTGCTATTAAGATACATGAAAATGTAAGACCGACTTTGGAACTGGGTGACAAGTAGAGGTTGAAACAGTTTGGAGGCCTCAGAAGAAGGCAGGGAGATGTGGGAAAGTTTGGAACCTCCTAGAAACTTGTTGAATGGATTTGACAAAAATGCTGATAGTGATATGGACAATGAAGTCCAGGCTGAAGTGGTCTCAGATGGAGATGAGGAACTTGTGAAATGGAGTAAAGGTCACCCTTGCTATGCTTCAGCAAAGGAGCTAGTGGCATCTTGCCTCTGCTCTAGAGATCTGTTGAACTTTGAACTTGAGAGAGATGATTTAGGGTATCTGACAGAAGAAATTTCTCTCTCTCTCTTTCTCTCTCTCTCTTTCTTTGGAGATGGAGTTTCACTCCTATTGCCCAGGCTGGAGTGCAATGGCATGATCTTGGCTCACCGCAATCTCCACCTCCAGGGTTCAAGTAAGTCTCCTGCCTCAGTCACCCGAGTAGCTGGGATTACAGGCATGTGCCAACACCACACCAGGCTAATTTTGTATTTTTAGTAGAGATGGGGTTTCTCCATGTTGGTCAGGCTGGTCTCGAACTCCCAACCTGAGGTGATCTGCCTGCCTTGGCCTCCCAAACTGCTGGGATTACAGGCGTGAGCCACATTGCCTAGATTAAATGCATGATTTGACTCTTAGGAACAAGATTTCTTCTAAGGATTTTGAGGTCGGTTCCTCTCAAGGTCCCTCCTGAACTGCATTGCCTATTTATAGTTTTATTTGACCCCCTGCAAATCTTCCCCACACATATGCCAACACAAACACAAATCAATATGCTTCTACACACACAGGCCTAATATGCATATCATAAGCCATACCAGCACATGCGCGCGCACGCGCACACACACACACACACACACTTTTTCTTCTTTACTTATATAGCACCTATTATGCTTTACATTTTATTTTAGTGATCATACTCTTTGAAAGATTTTTATGACCTTCATCATTAACTTGTATTACTATATTATTTCAGTTTGAGTACATTTTTAGGCTTGAACTTATCTTTACTTCCCAATAGACTAAAGGTAGATACTTAAGCAGTCAAAATGTTGACATTCTGCTATTATTTTATCTGTACCTAGTAAACTGCATTATGCACCAGCAGAAACACATAATAAACACTCACCAAAAGCATTTAGTTTAAAAATATCATAGTTAATATAGTTAGGCTCTGTGTCCCCACCCAAATCTCATCTCAAATTTTAATTCCCATGTGTCAAGGGATGGACCTGGTCAGAGGTGGTTGGATCATAGAGGCTGTTTCCTCCATGCTGGTCTTGTGACAGTGAGTGAGTTCTCATGAGGTCTGATGGTTTAAAACTGTTTGACATTTCCTCCCTGGCTCTCTCTCTGGCTGCCATATAAGACGTGCCTCGCTTCCCCGTCACCTTCCACCATGATTGTAAGTTTCCTGAGGCCTCTCCAGCCATGTGGAACTGTGAGTCAATTAAACATCTTTTATTTATAAATTAGCCAGTCTCAGGTAGTTCTTTACAGCAGTGTGACAATGGACTGATATAGTAATTAATGAACACATTGCCAATTTTTATACATTTTATTAAGAGTTTGTAAGTTTACAACTTCCAGGTCTTACACTGATGTAATGAAACATTTGAGCAAGTAAGAGCCATTTATTACATGTATTGAAAATAATATTAATGAATGTAAATATATTTAAACATTATATCTAAAATCATATTTAGATTCAGTTTCTGTTAATATTTAATGACTTTCCTTCTAGTATGTAATTGATAATTTTTTTTTTTTTTGAGACAGAGTCTCACTCTGTCACCCACCATGGAGTGCAGTGGTGCTATCTCCACTCCTTGCAAGCTTCGCCTTCCAAGTTCAGGCCATTCTCCTGCCTCAGCCTCCAGAGTAGCTGGGACTACAGGCACCTGCCATCACGTCTGGCTAATTATTTTTAATTTATTCTTAGTAGAGACGGGGTTTCACCATGTTAGCCAGGATGGTCTTGATCTCCTGACCTTGTGATCTGCCCACGTTGGCCTCCCACAGTTCTGGGATTACAGGCGTGAGCCACTGAACCTGGCTGATAATTTTACATTATACAGAGTGGAGATCATAATACACACCATTTATTCTCCTATTTTCAATTAATATTACATGGTGAATATTTTTACATCTTCAAAATGTTGTCAAACATATTTATACATGCATGTGTAAATCAATAATACAATTATTTAGATACCTTAGTGGAACCATGCAATGATAGGACTAAAATAAATATATTAACAGAATATTTTCTCTCATATGGATACTTCCTTTAAGCCAAAGCTATTTATTACCAAAAAGACTGAGTAAGCTTATTTAGTAAGCTAAAGTTAGATATCCATAGTACCTTCTTTATCACAGAAATTAATGAGGTGAGATACTTAATACCCCCACACAATACAGGGTGGCTGATATGAATGATAGAAATTTCAGTCCTTAAAAGTTAAATGGCTCTATTCACTTATTTTGAGGCTCTGTGAATGAGAATAAGGAGTTAACATCAAACATGTTTTCTGCCTTTGGTATATAAGTGATCTATTTAAAGGACTACAGATGTACATATGAAATAGTTACAGAACCATCCCAGGGGATGAGATGAGTAGGAATGCACAGCGTAGACAGCACATGGTAGTGTAATGTGGAGGTGGAGTGTCAGTTTGGATGGGTGGCAATCCATGGAGGCTTCCTGGAGAAGATGGACTTAGCTCTGGTTTCTGAATAACGGAGTATGGTAGAATAACATTTATTCATGGCCTATTACACATCAGTCTTCATCTTTGGACACCTTCACAGAATCACTGTGAAACCATTCTCATTTGATAGATCATCTTGAACACTAGCTCCACATATCTGCTCTTGAAGTGGCACTGTTAATAAGACACTTAGAAAGAACAGGGACAGCACTGAGGCAGGGAATGAAGCAAGTAAGAGCCTAGGGAGGCATGAGATCTGGGTGGGAACCCAGGCAGGTCACAAGCCAGGTGTGTAAGAGGTGAGATTCAGTGTGATGTTTTATAGTGGGTTGACAGCATGTCTAAGATGAGATTGAATAGACACTGTAGGATCATGTGGTGGAAGACATCAAATAGCAAAGAGGAATCACTCATGACTATACCCCATGATGCTGATTCTCCCAGTGGGATCCCATTTATGCTTTGACTGCAATTTTCCATTTGCTTGACTGAAATCTGCTTAGAAATACAAGCTCAATTAGTTTACAAAGAAGTCTGCGGTCTGTATGCATTTATATGTGTGTGGGGGTATGTGCAATCACAAAACTCCATCTTCTCCATTATGGTGAAAATACAATTAATGCATTTTTCAATGATAGTGAAATGGGGGCCCTTTTAAATACACACACCCTTTTATAGATTTGTAGTCAAAATGAATTATTTTCTATTTTACTGTGGTCATTAAGTATTAATATCCACCCCTCATAGAGTTTGGGGTCTAATGGACAAGGTCAGCTGCAACAGGTATGACAGAGAAGAGGTACATAGCACCTTGACAATATCTAATTTTAATTCCAGGAAGTCTTCCACAAGGAAACATTTACTGATTTTAAATTTCTAGGAAGAAAACCTGTACAAATGCAGAAGGAAGGAATGTTTAAACTGAGGAAATAGCATATCAGATACCCTGTGTTTTGATAGATCAAGGCTTATATTAGGAACAGGACAGAAGAAACCCTGTGGTTGAGGTGCAGAGATCAAGAGGAAACAGCAAGTCACATGAAAAAAAAACATATGGACAGGGCTGGATCGTGCAAGGTTTGCAGTTTGAGGTAATGATCTGGTTTTCACTCCCTCCCCCCAAAATGAGGAGCCATTGATGAATTTTAAGCAGAGTCCTGATATGATCAGATTTGATTTAAAAGAAGGAAATAGGATGAAGAGAAAAATTAGAAACTAAGCGCTAAAAGATCAATGACTGTATGAAGATAAACCAAGAACCACCAGCAATCAGCATTGTTAATAGTATTGGCATGCTGTAGAAAAAATCGGGGTTTTACAGAAGGGTACAAGAGAAATGAGAAGAAAATGTCGCTTCTATATCTCAAACTACAGGGAGATACAGTACTTACACTGATGAATGCAGTGCAGAGTGATACATGAGAAACTAAAGTAATTAGATTAAGATCAGAGGTTCTGGAGTCAGCCAATCTAATTTAAATCCAGGTCCTGGCACTTATCAGAGGTGAGAGGCACAGCCAATTACCTAGTTGCTGTGAACACCTCTCTTTGTTTCCATAAAATGTGAAGAACCATAACTCTCATTGTAAAGGGCTTGGAGAAGGATTAAATAACATGTTGTGGAATAAAGTATTGAGCCCAGAGCATATACAATCACTAAAGAATCTTAGGTACAACTATTTTTAAAGAATTGTCATTGTTGCTATCACAATGTCATTCTTAAAATCATTGTAATCAGCATTGTTTTAAGAGGCTTAATAGACACTTTTTTTTGTATAGTCAATTTCAGAGATGATAAAAGTTTGAGATGGAGTCTACCAGGAATTCTAAAGAATATCCCACAGTTCAGAAATTAATCTGCTACAACCAATTTTTGTTGAGCTTTGGAAGTAGTTTAGAGTTAATTCTCAGTATAAGATGAGAGCTACGATAATTCCCTTTTTACTGATAAAGAAACTGAGGTATTGAGACATTAAGTAATTTCCAGGGATCATTCAGTTGGTAAGCAGAGGAACTGGAATTTGGATCCAAAGGTCTGGCTACAGAATGGACATGCTTAACCACTAAGCAGCAATGCCTCTGCTATGTTAAAATGGTCAGTGGTAAGGGTGACTAGTACAATACTGTCATTTGATTTCCAATTTCTGCATTGTGTGGTATGCACACTACCGGACAAAAAGCCCATTCTTTTGCAAAAAATGACTTGGGAAACTCGTGGAAAAGGACACGACCCAAAGGCCATGTTATCATTTTTTCCTTTATTTAAGATTTCAACCTCAAAGATGAACCCTGGGTCGTGCATATCATGGAGCTTAATGTACTATTCCGTCACCAGGGCCAAGGAAAGCTGCATTCACAGATGGATTGTGTCTGCAGGCAGCCTTGAACTTTTTGTGTTCAGTTGAATAAATGATTTTCTTTGGTAATGCAACATTTGAAGCAGCTGGATAGCTAGATTATTCCACAGCATCTGAACACCCACCAACAAAATGATGAAAGCTTGAGACAATTTGGTTTGCTCAGAGAAGTGTTATTGCTCAAGCTAGCCAACCGTCACTAACGTTTCTGTATAAAGCCGATAAGTTCAGAGGTCTCTGGGATGAGCAGAGGTATGTGAAATCAGAAGATGCATGCTGTCTACATCCTTCAAGGCCAGTTCAAATGTTGTCTCCTCCCTGACCACCGGAAGCAGAACAAATGGCAGGCAAAACACTCAGTGTACACTTCTCCTATGTTAGCACGAATTCCAGCATATTAGACATGTAGCCCTCTTGCCTTCTCAGAAGCACATTTTGTGGATGCTGATGAGAGTCATTTTATCATTCTTTCCTTACTCAAAGACCTTGAGCGCATGTGAAAAATTGTTTTACCCACGACTTGAACAGTACTGTTGGCAGTGCTCTGGTTACTCTCAATTTCCCGCTTGCTCAACCTCCATCTCCCTGCTAGCTCAGCTTGTGGCCACCTCCTCTAGAATGCTGCATGTGGAATCACACAATGTTCAACTGAACAATTCCTCCTCTGCCTGCTGCCCCACTCCAATGCCACTGCCCACCAGTTCATCCTTTCGCAGTTATATAACGACAGTCTGGCCATGTCTCTTCATGATCCTCCTGTCTCCTCCTCAATGGGAGATGTCTTTTTTTTTTTTTTAAATTCACCAAAAGGATAAAGGGTGAGAGTGCAAGTGTTTTGTAGCCAAGCAGTTGTGCTTATTAATAGATTTGTTCCAGGCTTATCAAATATATCAAAGAAGCCTTCCTTTGGTCCCAAATCCGTGGCATGTAGCGGATTGGGCAGAACGGGATGGAGTTTGTTGGAGTGGGGTAGGTTACTGTTTAGACTCACACTTATGCTTTTCCTTTCACATCAGGCTCTCCATGAGGACCCTCTGTCACCCAACTCTTCATTTATGGTGCTCTTGTTCCCTCTCATGGACTTGGTGTCTCTCACTGACTCAACTGCCCTTGTTAAACTGTCTGAAGCTCGTGGATGGCAGTCATGATTGAAGAATTTAGTCCAGGTGGTAGCCAGAGCTACTTAAATGCTTTCTGTATCAGCCATGGTAAAATGTTTTATTTATTGTTTTAATGGCGTTTCCTTTGTTTAGAGATAGAATGAAATACTGGCACAGTCTGTATCTGTAATCTGAAAGAGGAGATTAACTATTTCTAGTCTTTAAAGAAAATCCAGTATATTTTGAATCTTAATGCACAGCATCTGTATTGCTTTTGTAAGGCTATGATAAAAAGAAAAAGTACCACAAACTAAGTGACTTGAGACACAGAAATTTACTCTGTCACAGTTCTGGAAGCCAGAAGTCTATGAGATCAAGCGGTGAGCAGTGCGGGTTCCTTAGGAGGGAGGCAAGGGAGAATTTGCCCTGTGCCACGCCCCCAGCATCTGGGGATTTACTGGCATTCTTTGGCACTATCTGACTTGTTGAAACATCAGCCCAATAACCGCCTTCATGGTCATGTGGCGTTCTACCTGTGTGCATTTCTGTTTTCAAATTTCCCCTATTTATAGTACCAGTGATATCAGATTAGAATACCCCCCAACAACCTAATTTAATTTGATTACCTTTATAAAGACTCTCTCCAAATAAAATCACATTCTGAAGTACCTGGGGTTAGGATTTCAACATAGGAATATTTGCGGGACATGTAAAAGTTTTAAGTAAATAAATAAAACTTTGAAAAGGATAAGCGCTTCATTAATAGATGGCTGCTCTCCTTTTATTCATATATGTCTCCTAAGGGTTTTGTTGCCCTAGCCTACACATAGACACACGCACAAGGGGAATCCTGGAGTTTTAGAAGAAAAGCACAAAACTGTTACTGACATTCCAAACTGTCAGACAAACTTGACAATTCTAGTCTCCTCCGTGCAGAGATATTTTTCACAGTTTCATAAACACTGACTTGGGGTTAGGTGGCTTTGGTTTTGATAGCCAGACTTTTACTTCAAAATTGTATAACCTTGGAAAGTCACCTCGTTTTTTTGCATTTCAACTTGTCATCTATGAAGTTAGAATAAAAATCCACATATTTAAATACTAGATGACATATTTTCAGTAGTGCCAAGGAGAGCAAGTGATAAGTTGAAGGACTGAAATAAAGTTAGCTCTCCACCATAGACCTGTTTTATTAGGGAAGAAATGATACTTAAAGCACTCTGACAGCTCAGTGAACATAAGCGGATTAATTTATCTTTTTACTATGACTTTTAGAGAACCAAATAC
>NW_012101732.1:163291-165774 GCF_000951045.1 Mandrillus leucophaeus
GGGGAGAGGATGAAAGGGGAGGAGGGGAGAGGAGGGAAGGGGAGAAAACGAGAGAGTTCTTCCTCCAAACTATTTCTTAGATATTTTCAATTTTATAAATGCTTTCATTCCTTCTGGCAACAGCAAAATGAACAAGCACATAGTATGGGAAGAAATGCGGCCCCATAAAAACTGCTCCCAGCGAGTGGGTGATGGCCTCCCTCGGAACCCATAAATGTTTTATCAGCAGGTTGTGCTTCCTCAGAGTCAAGGCTGGGCAAGCCTAGTAAGTGCTGTTGAAATGCTGGAAGTGGCAATCTTATTTGAAGAAGAGGTCGAGGAAGCAATCCAAGCCCTGTTTCACTGACTAGGATTTGCAATGCACAGAGCCCAGTGAGTGGCACTTCAAACAAATTCTACCACTCCATACTGGGATGCAGATGTCTGCTTTGCTGATGCCTTGTTTCCCTAAAGGGAAAAAGCCATAGGCACCTTCATATGGTGAAACCGTTGACAGTGAAAAAAAGAAAAATTAAATAAATAGTGAAAGCAAAGCAAAAAACAACAACATGCAGGGGATGGTGCTTGTGAAAAAGATCATTCTCTAAGAATGAAATGGAGCCTTTCCACTATAGGAAAAGGTGGATTTGGGCAATGCCTCCCACTGCTAACCCCCTTCCACTTGATCCTTGAATGTAATTAAAGTAAATTTAGCATAAACCCAAAGTCAATAACAGATTACAAGAGAAGAAAGGCATTCTGTGAACATAGCATACGTCAGTTCATCATAGTCTGTATATGTAAGGGCATTAGTGTATTAGTAGTGAGGGAAGATTGAAGAAAATTTAACCATTTGACATGATCTTTTCTATATTAGAAAAATACCCTATACATATTATAGATCATGCTTAGGAGGAAATTATGACTAAAATGCTGGAAGTAAGGAATACAAAGAGACTACTACTGGGATTTTTCAAACACAATTTAATAATTAAGAGGGTGTCCATATCTGGGACAAAGATGTAGTAAATACTTAGGAGGCACAAAAATATATAAGACCTAGTCATTTCGAATAGAAATTAAGGGAGTGGGAGGTGATACCCAGATGTAAACTATAAATAGTTGTATTCTGCATCCTTTCTCCTTTTCTTTCTTCATGTTTTTCTAATATAACCTCTATATTTTAAAAAATGTGTATACCAGACGTTGTACAGCAGATTACAATTTCCAAGAGCAATTCCACCACTAAATCTCATCACTCATTTTATTCCTGCAATGGGATGTTGACACTTCTCCATTAATCAGTAAGATCTCCTTTACCTCCGCTTGAATATGAGCATGAGCCAGCCTTTGCAGCCAGGTTCTAATGAATATTATGTGAGGCGAATGACTTTTAGTCACATTTGAGATTAGGCTATAAAGGTGATCGAGTTTGTGCTAGAGCAGTTTTCTCTCAGGATAACAGCCATTGAAAGCAGTTGCCATGTTGTGAGGAAGCCCCATCCATATGAAGAGGCCACGTGTAGATACTCTGACCAATAATTCCATCTCAGCTCTCAACTAATAGCATCAATTTGCAGCCTCATAAGTGATCCTTCACATAATGCCATTCTTGTAGCCACCCTAGATGATATTGAGGCAGAGATGAGCTATACTCACCTACCTCTATCCAACTTGCACATCTCTCAGTCAAATAAATGCTGTCATTGCTTTTAGCTACTATGTTTTGAGTAAATATATTAGCAATTACAGAGACATTCTATCATATTATGATATTGCAAGGTTGAATATTACTGATTCTTTCTAATAATATATTCTCATATATTAGACAAACAATATTAGTAAAATTAGATCAATACAAAAATCATGTTTATGGTAAAGGGAGGTATAACAGAAGAGTAATTAAATTGCTTAGTGATTGATGCCTATTTTAGATGCTTATTGCTCCTGCTAGACTTGATTCTTAGGACAGGATGATTTCAGGATCCCACACTATGTGCCCATGAACATGACCCTTTGTGACAAAGAACCAGTCACTGCTGAGATGTCTCAACAACAACAACAAAAAAGGGTTTTCCCATATGCTTATACATTATTTGGAAGATACTTTAAATTGTCACTTGTTAGGCCCATGGTGAGTTGAAAAAGACAACTTCAGATATTCTTCCTTTCTAAACTTCCATCTGTAGTTTTTTTTTTTACACAATCCGTCTTTACTAACAAGTGATTTGTAGAGAATTTGTATGCCATATATGGGCATTCTGATGTGTAAGTGAGCAGATGACATTTGTGTGACAGTTCACAAGCTCTATGCAGATATACTTTAGATATTTGTCCATGCCCAAATGTCATGCTGAAATGTATGTAGTTCCCAATGTTGGAGGTGGTGTGAGGTGTTTGGGTCATAGGGGCAGATCTCTTATGACTTGGTGCTATCCTTGTGATAGTGACAGAGTTCTCATGAGATCTGGTTGTTGTAAAGTGTGGCACCTCCCCGCCACCCC
>NW_012101732.1:167749-170347 GCF_000951045.1 Mandrillus leucophaeus
AGCCCCAGAAGAAGTAAGAAGAATTTCAGCACATATTTTCCAATATTAAATTAGTAGGTTAAAAGCAGCTATAATGGTTCACCTTTTTGTCTTCTAAACCACTCACTCCTAAAATGAGAAGACACAAATTACACTTATCACACTCCATGATATACATACTTTTTATAGCACTTGATTTCTATATTGTTTGTATGTTTCCTCTACCAAAATGTGAGCAATTTTGACACACAAAAAGCCAGGTCTCATATTTTAATGCCACAGACAGAAAGGCAGACATTGGAGTCACACAGCTGGAATTGCTTCCAGATCTAAATTTACCCGCCGTGTAACCTTTGGCAAGTTACTTAGGCTATCTGAACTTCACTTTCCTGAACTATAGAAGTGAAGCCAATATTTGTTTTAAGCTGATAGCACTGTTGTGGAGACTAGATGAATTGTACACACTTAGAATAACAACGGGCATATGGCAAGCAGCTCAGTAAGATTTAGCTATTATGTCATTCCAACAGGAGCCAGCAAAATCCTCAAATTTGAAATCCAGATTTCCTGAATTATCAGATATCCTGAATCTAAAATGTATCCATTCATTGTTCACTCACTCATTTACTTACCCATTGTGCATTTAGTGAGAACCTACCATTTACTGAGAATTTGTATGTCCACATAGTCTCATACCCACTTACATTCATTTTCAGAAACAACTGACATTACCCAAATAATCTCAGACACTCAGACATACTCTAGCTTCGATCTTCTAGGATTCTAAAATGACTGTGAGGGTTCTTCATTTGAATACATGTTTAATGTTTCCTGATAAAGAAAAGAAAATAAGTCTCATCAATTGTCTTTATCATTATGTCAGAGACATGTGAACCAAAGCGATTCCATCTTAATTAAACAGTAGCTGGGTAGAATGAGGCGCAAACCTACCGGGCTGCATTCCCAGATGGTTAAGGCATTCTAA
The DNA here is from genome assembly GCF_000951045.1 of Mandrillus leucophaeus. Classification (NCBI taxonomy): domain Eukaryota; kingdom Metazoa; phylum Chordata; class Mammalia; order Primates; family Cercopithecidae; genus Mandrillus; species Mandrillus leucophaeus. The sequence continues at coordinate 168,714 of NW_012101732.1, forward strand.
GTTACAGGATAAGATAGTAGGTTGGCATAAAATACAGGTCATAGAGACCTTGCTGATAAAACAGATTGCAGTAAAGGAGCTGGCCCAAACTCATGAAAACCGAAATGGCGATGAGTTTGACGTCTGGTCGTCCTCACTGCTTGCTACACTCCCACCAGTGCCATGACAGTTTACAAATGCCGTGGCAACATCAGGAAGTTACCTTATATGGTATAAAAAAGGGAGGCATGAATAATTCCTCCCTGAGCATATCATCAAGAAATAACCATAAAAAAAAGGGTCACCAAGCAGCCCTTGGGGCTGATCTGCCTATTAAGTAGCCATTCTTTTATTCCTTTACTTTCTTAATACACTTGCTTTCAGTTTGCACTGTGGACTCTCCCTGAATTCTTTCTTGCATGAGATCCAAGAACCCGCTCTTGGGATCTGGATTGGGACCCCTTTCCTGTAACAATTAGAATGACCTGGGTTTTAGGCCAAATACACATGGGAAAAATTATGTTTACGACAAAGTATTTCCAGAAAAGTGATTTGCAAACTCATATTGAGTAATTGGATGTTGGGTTTAATCTTTTCTTAGGGCACTTTTATACAGTGAGAGAGAGAGCCTGGGAGGGAGGGAGGGAAAGGGGAAGAATGAGGAGGAGAAGGGGGAGAGGATGAAAGGGGAGGAGGGGAGAGGATGAAAGGGGAGGAGGGGAGAGGAGGGAAGGGGAGAAAACGAGAGAGTTCTTCCTCCAAACTATTTCTTAGATATTTTCAATTTTATAAATGCTTTCATTCCTTCTGGCAACAGCAAAATGAACAAGCACATAGTATGGGAAGAAATGCGGCCCCATAAAAACTGCTCCCAGCGAGTGGGTGATGGCCTCCCTCGGAACCCATAAATGTTTTATCAGCAGGTTGTGCTTCCTCAGAGTCAAGGCTGGGCAAGCCTAGTAAGTGCTGTTGAAATGCTGGAAGTGGCAATCTTATTTGAAGAAGAGGTCGAGGAAGCAATCCAAGCCCTGTTTCACTGACTAGGATTTGCAATGCACAGAGCCCAGTGAGTGGCACTTCAAACAAATTCTACCACTCCATACTGGGATGCAGATGTCTGCTTTGCTGATGCCTTGTTTCCCTAAAGGGAAAAAGCCATAGGCACCTTCATATGGTGAAACCGTTGACAGTGAAAAAAAGAAAAATTAAATAAATAGTGAAAGCAAAGCAAAAAACAACAACATGCAGGGGATGGTGCTTGTGAAAAAGATCATTCGCTAAGAATGAAATGGAGCCTTTCCACTATAGGAAAAGGTGGATTTGGGCAATGCCTCCCACTGCTAACCCCCTTCCACTTGATCCTTGAATGTAATTAAAGTAAATTTAGCATAAACCCAAAGTCAATAACAGATTACAAGAGAAGAAAGGCATTCTGTGAACATAGCATACGTCAGTTCATCATAGTCTGTATATGTAAGGGCATTAGTGTATTAGTAGTGAGGGAAGATTGAAGAAAATTTAACCATTTGACATGATCTTTTCTATATTAGAAAAATACCCTATACATATTATAGATCATGCTTAGGAGGAAATTATGACTAAAATGCTGGAAGTAAGGAATACAAAGAGACTACTACTGGGATTTTTCAAACACA
>NW_012101732.1:175087-185783 GCF_000951045.1 Mandrillus leucophaeus
TGTCCATGCCCAAATGTCATGCTGAAATGTATGTAGTTCCCAATGTTGGAGGTGGTGTGAGGTGTTTGGGTCATAGGGGCAGATCTCTTATGACTTGGTGCTATCCTTGTGATAGTGACAGAGTTCTCATGAGATCTGGTTGTTGTAAAGTGTGGCACCTCCCCGCCACCCCTACAGTGCCACCTCTTGCTCTTGTTCCCACCAGGTACAGTGCTGGCTCCTGCTTCACCTTCCATCATGATTGTAAGTTTGCCAAGGTCTCACCAGAAACTGGGGAGATGCCAACAGTATGCTTCCTGTACAGCCTGCAGAACCATGAGCCAATTAAACCTCTTTTCTTCATAAATTACCTAGTCTTGGGTATTTCTTTATAGTAATACAAGAATGCCCTAATACACATAGAAACCACAAAACAGACCTTAATCTTCTATCACAGTTTCTGGGGCCAGGCACCATAAACATGTACGTAACAGTGCTCCTGGGCCATCAGCCTTGAGTTCACTCTCTTGACTATATTTAAGGTGACAAGTGTTGGATGACAAATTCGTGGAGCAATGGCAGGACTTCATTTTCTTCATGGGTGTGTGGATTTATTGTAATTGTAACTAGCATTGTGTTTAAAAAGGAACAAACCCTTTGGTTTAAATAGAGTGATTAAGATTATTGTCTTTGCTGTGAATAAACACATAAAGGTAACAATACTACCTGGTCTGGGGTGGGAGACAGCTTGGACATTAGGATCTGAATCTAATCTTTTAACAGTCTAAGGGATCTAGGAGAGGATAATAGTGCATTTGAGTAAAAAAAAAAAAAAACTTGAGAATCTCAAAGTGGGTAAGCAGACTTATTCTGGCAGTCAATAATTCATGATCACCAGTCATTTCATTGAGTTGTCCAAAGTCTTTACAAGACTTTGTGTCAAATAAACATGGATTCAAGTTGATGCTTGTCCATTAACTTGTTACCGATTATTTAACCTGTAAAAAGCCTAATTAAATGCACTTAAAGTGTATAACAATGTGCTAGGCATGTAACCAGTACTCAGTGAAAGACAGCTTCTAGAACGGCATGCCAACGGGCACCATTACACTATGAGAACATGGCTAGTGTTGTTGTTATCTGAGGGAGTTGGTAGCTCATCCCGATACGATGTCAGACAAAGGATCTATGCCAGAGATGAGGACTTGGGAGTAATGATTATGTAGGATGTAGTTAGAATTATTGGAGTAGTAGATTCAAAATATCCACAAGTTAAACTCAAGGAGATCCAGAGATTAAAGAGACACAAGAGAACCCAACAGTACTATGTATAAGGTTGAGGTAGAAGAGGAAGACACAGAAGAGTTATTGATAGGAAGATATGTAGGAAGAAACAAATAAACTGGGCAAGAACCATGGAAACTGAAAAAGAGAGTTTTACATAGAATCTTAACAGGAAGCCAACAAATATTTGTCATCAATATATTCCACTGTATTCCATTCCCTATTTTCAGTGTGTCTGGGGACCTCTGTAGTGTAAGTGGAATATTTAGCCTAGCTAATAATAACCATAAAGCAAGCAATTAATCCTTAATATACTGGAAAGAAGCAGCTTCCCAATAGGTAGATATTTCCCTAGGTGAGTGCTAGAACAGTTAATCCTTATTGTAAGTCAGCAGTGTGTTAGATTTATTTATCTTGGAATGGATTCCTTCAACTCCTGTGGTTTTCTTCCTTATATCTAGTAACTGTCATGCTGAGTGACTAGGTGGGTTTGTTCTGGCTTGAGGAAAGACCAAATTCAAAGGGAAGTGGGGGTCCATTTCTAAAAGGAAGCATTTCCTAACAAAGCCCTGTGGGGGGGTTACCAACAGGGTATCTTCTGAGACAAAGCAGATACCACCTTCACTCATCTCTCACTCAGAAGGCAATCTTCTGCATGTGACTAGAGATATTCTAATCAGCCTGCCTAATTACAAAGCCCTGTGAATCACTTTGAAAGAAAAGAAAAAAAAAACAACTTCCCTACAATAAAGGCAAGAACAAAGACAAATTGACAATCACTTCCCACACTAGCGTGTGATAAAACTACCAGCTGGATTGAGACAGAGTGATTCCAGTTTTCAGAGCCCTGAGTGTGAAGACAGATGTTTAAAAAAAAAAAAAACAAGAAGAAGAAGAAAAGGCAAATCAATACGGTTGGAATTTTATTAAAATATGGACTCTACTAAAAACTGTCTAATTCATTAGATAACTATTTACAGGTCACTTGAGGTGTCTATTGGCTTGAATGTATCTCTTCTAGAAGAAGAGATGTATGTGTTCAGAAGCTGTCAATATTATTACCACTGTACTTTATTATTCTTCCATAAGTTTGGGGTTTTAATTAATTCAAAGAAAGCCTTAAACAAATTTCATTTGTAAGAGGGCGCATGGCCTAGTGGTCAAATGGTGGCTTTAAAGCACTTTGATCATAACTATGCAAGGTTGTACCTAGAGTGATGATGGACTCTGGGATTGAATCTCTGCTCTGGCTCAGACTGTCTGTGCCTCAGTTTGCTTACCTGTAAAATGGAAGTGATAATAATGCTACCTTTTTCATAATATTATGTATATGGCTGGGCTGTGCCCCACCCAAAATCTCATCTTGAATTGTAATCCTCATAATCCCCATGTGTCAAAGGAGGGCCCAGGAGGAGGTAATTGAATCATAAGGACAGTTGCCCCCACGCTGTTCTCACAATAGTGAGAACCGTGGAAACGGAAAAGCAGAGTGTTTTACATAGAATCTTTTTTGTTGTTGTTATTTAAGTTCTAGGATACATGTGCACAATGTGCAGGTTTGTTACATATGTAAACATGTGCCATGTTGGTGTGCTGCACCCATTAACTCGTCATTTACATTAGGTATCTATCCTAATGCTATCCCTTCCCCCTTCCCCACCCCACGACAGGCCCCGGCGTGTGATGTTCCCCGTCCTGTGTCCAAGTGTTCTCATTGTTCAATTCCCACCTATGAGTGAGAACATGCTAATATCCAGAATCTACAAAGAACTAAACAAATTTACAAGAAAAAATCAAACAACCCCATCAAAAAGTGGGCAAAGGATAGGTACACAGACTCTTAACAAGGAGCCAACAAGTATTGTGAGTGGGTTCTCATGAGATCTGATGGTTTTTAAGTGTTTGGTAGTTCCTACTGCGTTCATTCTCCCCATTGCCACCTTGTAAAGAAGGTACCTTGCTCCCCCTTAGACTTCCACCATAATTGTAAATTTCCTGAGGCCTCCCCAGTCCTCTAAAATTGTGAGCCAATTGAACCTCTTTCCTTTCTAAATTACCCAGTCTTGAGCAGTTCTTTACAGCAGTGTGAGAACGGACTAATACCATTATAAAGTGTATGTGAATTTAGATTTATTAAATATTAGAACTATGTCTAACACATGGGTGTACATAAGTGTTAAGTTCCACAAGCTCATGGTAATTACATGACCTTAAGGTGGGGCACAATTGCCACGATCACCAGGAATAGTTTTCACACAATACATTTTTAGGTATTTAGTTTTACCTTTCTCTGGTACAAGTCTCCACATGCTGTGCTCTTTGCCAGCCTTGCTCTTGTGCTGAAATAAATGCAAACCATTCCATAGTGTGATGAAGATTTTCTTAAATTTACTGATTGAGTTTACTTTTATTTATCAAAAAAGAAATATCCAGATGTCTTTTCTCTCTTGTGGGTCACGAAGTTCGGGATGATCAGTCTTTCCCATTCAACACAGTCTACTACCCTTTTCTCTGCTTATTATTCACCCATTCCTCAAAGTTTCTTTCTCTTGACTGGGCGCAGTGGCTCATGCCCGTAATCTCAGCACTTTGGGAGGCTGAGATGGGCAAATCACAAGGTCAGGAGACTGCTACAATCTTGGCTAACATGGTGAAACCCTGTCACTACCAAAAATACAAAAATTAGCTGAGCGTGGTGTTGCATGCCTGTAATCCCAGCTACTTGGGAGGCTGAGGCAGGAGAATCGCTTGAACCCAGGAGGCAGAGGTTGCAGTGAGCTGAGGTCGCGCCACTGCACTCCAGCCTGGGCAACAAGAGGGAAACTCCATCTCAAAAAAAAAAAAGTAAACAAATACAAATTTTAGATATAAATATTACTGCTAAAGACATACGAATCTTAGTGACAGGTTAGCTGTATTAAGGTAATACTTTCGGGCCATTGATTCATCATTGATTGAATAAAGATTCCAAAGTAGACACTGTGTTTTCACTGTTATAACCCACTCTTATAAATGCTGCAGGTGCAGATCAACTAAGGAAAATTACGTTTAGCCTCTGTTTATATGCTTGCACACTTTACTGATGCCTTTGAAAATAGATTCTATTTTGAACACGTGTTTGAAATATATATTTTAAAATGAGTTGAACAATGTTTATTCATAAGGTGTTTTGAATCTTGTGACAGCTGAAGTTGATATTGACCAACCTGTGTTTCAATACCAGCTTTAAGTATATGAAATCCACAATGATACTAAAGGTGTCAGTAATTTACTTATTATCATTAGCACAAGACTTTATGAGACATTTTAATTGCAGATCATAATGACAGAACATTTATAACACTGTTCATTAATACATTATTTAATACAAACCTATGAAAAATTTAATTGCTGTTAAATGAAGTGTACCAGATAACATTCCAAGAGATTCAGTTTGCATTAAAAATAGGGCTGCTTCGTGTTTGATGCTATGGGGTAGTCTAGGGAAATATCACATATGGAAGAGTATTTTTTAATATGAAAATTGTTTCAGTACTTAGCAGTTCAGGCCATTCATGGCATTAAAAATAGTTTCTAATACACTCAGTAGGCACAGTTTTATAAATATTGTTTCGGGAGGAAATTCCTCCATCATTAATTAGCTATCTACTATTGGGCAGATTATTTAACCTCCCTGAGCTAAGTTTCCTCATCTACAAAATTGAGCAATCCTATAGTACTTACCTGTGGCAGAGGATGTAATTTTCCACATTAAAAAAAAAAAAAAACCCTCTTTCCCTGTAGAAGTCTCTAGTGGCTTCATCATCCTGGACCAGTAAGCAACCACCACATCTCAGGGTCATAAAACAATAACCATTTACTTCTTGCTACTGCTTGGTATCCACTGGGGCTCTGCTCAGGCCAGCGGCACCCTCATACCACAACCAAGGCTGACAGGGCAGTGTAATTTGGAATATTGGTAGTTGTCATGTCACAGGGAAAGAGAGAACAACAAAGCATATGTTTATTAAGGATTCTACCTATGCTAACTATATTTCGGTTTTGATCATTCTTTACTGAGAAAAACAAGCCATGTAGCCCAAGATCAGTGGAGCTTCAATAACTCTGTTTTGACTCCAACAACCCTCTTCTTCTTCATTAACAAAACCATCATTTTGTGCAATGGAAATATACCCGGTTACAATCAAGGGCTCTCTTAATGCTAAAGGTAGCTGAATGCTCCCCATCTCTGGTATTGCAAAGGAGGTATGTTCTTTTTTCCTCATAGCCTATAGTTCCTTTATATTTTCATAAAGGTGTCAAATAACAGCATTCCTGTGTCCTTTTGGAATAGTTCTCTCTTGCAGCATTTATGGAGGGTCAAAGAGGTGTTCTGTTCTCATCAAGGAAAGGTAAACAAGTAATCTAGGCTATACCAGTTACACTCTGTTCTCACAGTTGAAGCACGTGTGAATATCTCAGAGAATATAAAAATGAGTCCCAGACAAAAATAATTTTACTCATAATTAGTTAAATGCAAATTAATAAAATGAGAAGTCAGTTCATGTCAATCAGCTGGTGAAAATTTTACAAGTCCATTAGTACTCAACTATTTACTATTACCTTTACTGTTGCCACACTGGTCCAAACTGTGTTTCCTCTTGCCCGCCCTTCTAATTGATATTTTTTTTCCCCATTCTTTCCCTCCTAGAATCTCTTCTCAGTATAGCAGCCAAAGGTGTCCTTTTAAATCTTAAGTAAGATTCGATCACTTCTATGTTTAATAACCTGAAGGATTATTAATGGATCCCCATTCCATCCTGGTAAAAACTAAAATCCTAACATGGTAAGCGAGACCTAAAATCCTTCACCCTGTTATTCTTTTCCTCTTTTCTAACTACTCCTTGTCTCACTTATAGCCTCATGGGTATCTCTGCTGTCCCAAAAACAAACACCCAGGAAAAATTTCACTTCAGTTAATTTGTTCTTCCCTAGCTCCAGCATGTCCTGCTAGATAAATGAATGGTGAGCTCCCAGATTTGTGTGAAGTCAACAAGTTTTTGCTCGCATGCAGATTTCTCAGTGAGAACTTCCCTTAGCACTTAAATTAAACATGCAATCTCACCATTCCTCTGGCACTTCCTATTGCTTTGTGTTTTCTTATTTTTCTCTATAACACTTATCAACTTCTAAAACACAAAACATTTGTTTATACTGCTTATTGTATGGGTTGCTGCATACACATACAATACAAAGAATAAGCTTCTACAATACAAGGAATAAGTTTCATAAGGGCACAGATTTTTTAATCTCTTCTGTTTACTATCATTTCTGAAAATAAAACCAAAGAGTTTTTGGGTTGAAGTATATGGACAATAAACATTTGCTGAAATGACCTGAATTGCCAAGTATTATTAAGAATACAGGGAAATAAGAACTCAGTTACACGGTCAATTAGTATATTGGTTTTCATAACCACTTTGAAGTACACTTCTGCAAAATCTGTTAAAGTTGAAGTGGATGTACTCAATGACTTGGTAATTGTCTTCTAGAGAGGAAATTATCTACAAAGAGAGTCAAACCATCATCGTTATAGCAAAAACAATAGTAAAAGGAGTTATCTCTTTCTTCAATGGGGAAGCATCTAAATATGTTGATTCATTCAGTTAAATGCTATGGAAATATTAAAAATATTAAACTTAAACTAGATCAGGAAAAATATATACGAATACAATTTTTTTTTTTTTTTGACGGAGTCTCGCTCTGTCACCTAGAGTGGAGTGCAGTGGGGTGATCTCGGCTCACTGCAACCTCCGCCTCCTGGGTTCAAGCGATTCTCCTGCCTCAGCCTCCCGAGTAGCTGGGACTACAGGTGGGTGCAACCATGCCTGGTTAATTGGATAGAAATTTTAAAATAATATTAGATGGATAAAGTTAGTTGAAAAAGCACGCAAGCAGTATGATAATATTTATATATATCTTATTAAATACATACCCTTATTTGATACTTATCAATATTGATACATAATAAACCACAAGACAAGAATGAGGATGCTATAGACCAACTTCAGGGCAGAGATTTCCTTTAGGAAAGGCATCAGGGTGAGGCTTTAGTTGTGTTTTAAATATATTTTAAGTAAAGAAACTCAAACTATTAAAGTTTATTACATATGGTAAGCATTTGAATACCTACTTTATTATTTTGGATAATTTGATATGAGCTTGGAACACCTTTTAATAAAGACAAACAAATAGGAACATGTCTGAGGCCAGTGAACCCCAATGGCAGCGAACCAACAGCAAGTTTTCGTTGTTTTCTGCTTCTGTTCCACAGATTCCAGGTTTACCCAGAAAGCTGATGTGTCTGAGACTGGTTCTTAATAGCTTTTTCTTTGACTTATCTTAATATACTGTTAATATTTTCCCCATAATTTGCTGAGTTTCGTGAAATTTGTCTTCAGTTATATATAATCAAAAATCTCTAAAAACTTCAGTAACATTGGCACCTGGATATATGTGCAGAGACATTTGAGAAGTATTAGTAAAACCCAACACAGGCCTTTCAATCAAGCAGTAAACAATTTATATCTCTTTCAACATCTATTGGCTGTGCGACACTGAGAAACTCATTTTGTTTTGTCTCTGAATATCAGGGTTTTTTACAAGTAAAATAGGAGGATAAATTATTCCTGCTTTATGTGGTTAAAATGATAATCACTATATTTAATGAAAACTGCACATAGGAAGCCTTCAATTATTAATTATTCTCTCCATTTATATAGTAAATAAAAATAAGCATTACTTTCAGCTATTTTGGCTTATGGGTCTGATCCCATTGGAAGGAACAAGCATTAATCTCTACACTCTACTGAGGAGACATTTGATATAGTTTATTTTCCTCTCCGATAGAGTTATCACAGAAGACATTGGCTCACTTTACATTTTCTATCTATCTCTGTTGATGTCTCTGCTGCAGTTCTCCTCAAGTACTTGTGGAGTGGTCCTTGACATTTACAAAAAAGCTGCAGGAGAGACGTGCAAACGCAGTCAACATGCACCAGACCAGCTCTCTGAAGAAAGAGTTAATGAACTTACTGTTCCTTGGGGAGTTTGAGGTGGTGGTAAGTGGGGAGTCTGAACAGAATTAAATTGCTCTCCTCAAAGCCATCAAGGACTTTCATCAGTAAGAATAAGAAGGTTTGAGATAGGGGAGCTTGGCCTTGCAGCTTTTGTCTTTAAAACTAAATACTTAATTAAAGGAGATGTGGTATAGCAGGAAAATAGTAAACTCGTAGTGAAAAAGCATGTTTTACAGATGTGAATCTTTCAAATCTAGCTGTATAACTCAGAGATATTTTCATTTTAATATCTTCTACAACATGAAGGGGGTAGTCACTAACTTACCAGGTTGATTAGATGTGCATAAGGTATTTTTAAAGTGTAGGTGAAATAATTTTTAAAAATATAATCCCCAATAAACAAATTAACACTCAATCCTGGATCTGGGTAAAGAAAAATTAAGAGTTGAATATACAGGATGATACCAAGAAGAAGACAAAGATCAACGCCAAAAGAATGCAAACAAATAAGGCATTCTTCTGCCTGGAGACACCTACCGTCTACACCACAGAGCAGACAAAGGAATACCTAGGAGAGCACAATAATATTCCTGAATTGAAAAGACAGAGATCGGAATGCAGGGAGGAACAGGAGGAGGCTGCAGGGTATGAGAGAAGAAGCTACCCATAGAAAAAGCTGCTGATAATAGCATAAGGTTATATCCTTGAGTTTATAACTCTGAGTTGATGAGCTTTGAGCTACACAGGAGTAGGGATCTGTAAGACAAGCAGTTCTAAGAGATTGCTAGGCTGTGGACAAATGAAGGCATACCAATCTGACCTTGAGTCTTTGTTACTACCAGCATATCTAACAGGAGCCCCTAAGGAACATCCTTTAAATAGGAATAAATTAGGCCCTGAGTATAACATTAAATTCTTTCAAGCAAATTTCACAACTACCTCCAAAAGATTGAGCTGATAAAAAAGAAACATATCGGCTCACCAGAATAAAGGCCAACACAGTATAAAGAAATATAACAAAATCTAGCATAAACATATAAAATTCAAACTACTTATTATCAAAATAAATTGCTTAACATGAAAAAGTAGGAAAAAGTGATCTACAACTCAAAAAAATCAGTAAATAGGAACAGACGTATAGATGACAAAGATAAAGGATTTAATGGACAATAATTTTAGAACATTTATTATTAATAGATTATGAACAGATCCAAGTATATAAAATAAAGACACGAAGAATATAAATCAAAAGGCATAAAGAAAACAAAGTAGAATCTCTAGTTTTAAAAAATAAAGTGCCTGAATTTTAAAAAGTAATTGGATGGATTACCAACAGATTAGAAACTAACAGAAAAGAAAATATCAATGAAGTTGAAGACACAGCAATAGACACCATCCACATTAAAGGACCAAGGCAAAAAATACAACAAAAAATTTAAAACAAGCAAAAGCATTAAATAATAATTTATCAGATCCTTAGTAATCTGTAGGAAAATATCAAATATTATAATGTGTATTACTGGGGTACCGTCAAGAGGGAAGAGAGTTGGGAAACCGAAAAAATGATTTAATAAGGCAAAATGATTGTCAAAAACCACATACCTACAGATCCTAGGAGTTCCATTAAACTTAAGAGGAATAAAACCAAACTAGGCCAAGCTCAGGTAATCATAACCAGTTGCCTAATACAGTGTAAAGAGAAAATCTTAAAGCTCTAGAATAAAAAAAAAACTATGAACAGGAAAGCAAAGATAAATATATCACAGACTTCTCATTAGAAACTATTCAAATAAGAAAAGAGTGAAATTACATTTCCAAAGTGCATTTTCAAACAACAAAATATGTTTGAAAGTAAACATGAAGCCAAAACTCTCTCAGAAACACTAAAGCTGAGAGAATCTATGAGCAGTGAACCAACACAGCCAGACACACTAAACAAAGTGTTTCAGACTTAAAAGAAATGATACCAGAGAAAAACTTGGACTTATCAGAGAAACCTAAATAATAAACACATGCATAAATGTTAAGCAGTTTTATTTTTATAATTTTATAATGATTTATTATGTAAAACACAATTAACAACACTGTTTTATAGATTATATTGCATATTTAGAAGTAGAATGTATGATTTCAAAAGCACACAGGAGAGGAATAGGAAATAAAAGTATATCAACGTAACTTTTTACCCTACACGCAAAGTTGTTTAATGTTACTTAAAAGTACATCATGATTATTTCAAAACATGTATTTCAAATTTCAGAGCAATTATTTAAAAAATGAAACATAATGTTATCGCTACTATTCCAATGGTAAAAATAAAATGGAACACTAAAAATATACTCAAGTAATCTAAAAGAAGGTATGGGGAGAAAAAA